>NC_140383.1:11205000-11255000 GCF_054491055.1 Hypomesus nipponensis | reverse complement strand
TGTACTTACTGTTACTCGCTCTGGATAAGAGCGTCTGCTAAATGACTAAATTGAATTTTAATTGAATCATTACCAATGCAGTTTTTTTCTTTCCTCACAGCGCGTCTGCATGTGTGTGTGTGTATGTATGTATGTATGTATGTATGTATGTATGTATGTATGTATGTATGTATGTATGTATGTATGTATGTATGTATGTATGTATGTATGTATGTATGTGTGTATGTATGTATGTATGTATGTATGTATGTATGTATGTATGTATGTATGAAGGCAAGTTTCCTTCTCAAATGTAGGTCTTGCCCTGGTCTTTCATCATGAAAGGCTACATGTGTGTCCTATTCCGTCTCTCCATACACTCCAGCTAAGTCTGCCAGCTTCCAGCAGTCCAGTAGAACTACAGAGCTACTGTTTACCATGGCAGTTCTGATCAGGAACAGTTTGGATGATCATGATGATAGTGGTGATGGTGATGATGATGAGTAGAAGGAGGAAAAGGAAGGGCATCTGGTGGAGATGAAAATCACATTGACATTCTGGGTTCTTTTTTTCCAATTTTGGCTTCAAGCCACGTTCTGACCAAATGTCAGACGTTTCATCAAAATTGATTTTTTTAATGACTTGAATGATCTTTGATTTGTGAGAGCAGAGCTTCAGGGGTTCTTGTGAAGAGGTTTTGATCGACACCAAACTCACCGAAACCCACACTAATCATGCATCCAAACTGTTGTTGGTCACTTAGCTCCTCAAACAGCAATACAAATACACCGTTTTGCATGTATACACACTGTGGCAACCACTATAGTCAATAGTAATGAAAGTAATATATTACAATTGATTTGACAAAAAGGAGTAGCAAAAAAAGGAGCAGCAAAAAAAAAAAAAAAAGGGGTTTAGAACTAAATTGGGTTCTTCCTCTGGGAGGGAAGTTGGGGAGGCTCTCTTTCACGCTGTTGTAGAAGGATATTGTTATAGATGCAGAATCTCTAACAATAAACAGAGCAGGTTTAACTCAAACATAGAGCATTTCATTGCCGGCATCTGGCTCTCACCTTCTCTCTCAGTGGTCGACTCCCCTGTCGGAGTGAGCTGGTCCTTTAAAAAAATATATATATCTCCGCTGCCGTACCAATCAGCTGATATGATCCAGCTGTGTCTCTGGTCCGCTGATTGGGCCGCGGGAATAGAACAAAATCATTGTCTATGTCTAGGCCCAGCGGCAGTCTGTGTTTGCTGTCCATGGTGCTGACTCTGCCTTGACTCTGTTCTGAGGTTTCATAAAAGGTCACTTTATTATATACATTCATTCCATCTTCACTATTTCTCCACACCCTCCATGAAAACACATATGCAAAAACGTACACAGAACGGTAATGCTTCTTTTCTCACACCCTAGAAGGCTATCACCCAGAGCGACAGGCTGACATTTGATCAGCCCCACCACCACCACTGCCCTCCCTAGTCCACCAACACACCTCCGCCTTTCCCCAAGCTTCAGGTTGCTAAAATCAATTAATTTGAGGGGGCGGAGCTTCAGCTCCTCCAGGCGACATGCCCCCCCCCCCCCCCCTCCCCCAGTATCAAGCACAGAAGACTGCAGATTTTCTCAAGATTTTAAAGCCTAATTTAACATACGTCAGTGATTTTTTATTCATTCGAATTTGGATGGGTACCTAACAACACATTGTTCTGTGGCGGGATTAGCTTCAAACTCATTGTCAGTTCCATCTCCCACAGAAGAACATGCAGTACACAGCTACGTATACACACTCCCCCCCCCCCACCCCCCCCCCCCACACACACACACACACATGCACAATGTCAATTTTTCTGCTGCGTCTTTCCCAGTTTCAGAAAGAGATCCTCCAGCAGATTGAGCAGAAACGGTGATGTGATGGTTTGTAGCAACTGCATGTCTACAGCTGTCTGCTAACAGAAAATAATGGAGCCATCGCTCTCATATCCTTCCCATAGACTCAAACTACCAAAGTGGATTCTAGAAAATTGTAGTCATGGAAATCATCACTGGAGGAACCTTGAAACAAAATGGAGAAATACAAAGGTCTGGGAATACCACGGCAACCCCTTCTGCCTTAATCTTTATCTCTCCTTCAATGCCTCCACCCTTTTAACTGTGATCGAGCTAGCAGGAATTTTTGTAAGAGGTCTGAATTCTTTCTCTCTCTCCCTGCACCCCCCCCCCCTGTCTCTTTCTCTCTCTCTCAGCTGATAACATATGCAGAGTGTGTAAGCCTGGTACACATGTGGGACTCGGGCCTCTGCATCACCCCCGCCCCCCCCCCCCCCCACACACACACACACACACACACTCACAGGATGTGGCTAACCTCAGATGACTTTGCAGACATACTCTGCAGTCAGAGAGTCACGTGCACCTCTCCCCCCTCCCTTCCTCTTTCTCTTTCTCTCTCTCTCTCCATCACCTTCCCTCTTTCTACCTCTCTCTCTCTCCCTCCCCTCCCCCCTCCCCCACACTCCACTCCCGGTGGTGGGCTGCTCCACTTCAAATCAAAGCACATCAGTAGCTTTCCTCAAAACATGTGCCAGCTAGCAGTATATGAAAATGGGAGGTCACTGTCTTTCCATTTCCTTTGGATCAGTCATTCTATCAGGGTGGGATTGGACCCTCTCAGATTACAAAACAAAAAACACAGACTATGTTAACCAGTCATGGCGCCTGAGAGTGCATCAAGTGTTTGCAAAGCCACTGATCAGGAGGGCTTTCCCTGGGCCTGAGGCGACGGCACCATGCCAATGACACACTGCTGCCGGAATGGCGCAGTGATGGAAATGAAGGGGCGGGTCCGAGCCCACTGTCGAGACCTCCATCAAACACATCCCTCTCTTTTCATAAGTCATCCCCCTCTCCACCCCCTGGTTCTGCAAATATCTACTTCTTGCTAAGTAAAGTTTGGGAAAAAAGGTCAAAAGGGATAAATGCATCACTGCACCTGTCTGGCGTGTGTGTGTGTGTTTGTGTGCGTCTTGTGTGTGTATGTGTGTGAGTGCCAGAGAAAAAGAGTATTATGTATATATATATATATATATATATATATATATATATATATATATACATACATATATACAGACAGGGAGAGAGACACAGACAGAGGATGAGAAAGCGGGAGAAAGTGCACTCGTGTGACACACAACTTCACACACAGTCCATCAGTATGTCCATGAAATCCCAGCAGGTATGTTGTGAATCCCTCCTGTGCGTCTATAAATAACACTCCTCCCCACCATGCTGGGATAGGTTCCCCGGGTCTGACCCCGCACTGACACGCCAGGCCATGGGAAGGAGAGAAGAGTGGAGGAGAGGAGAAGAAAGGAAAACGGCAGGGTTGGAGAATGGAGAAGAGAGGAAGCGGGAAGGACAAATGACATACAAAAAAGATAGACATTGTTCCATTTCAAGGAAGTCAAGTTGGGTCTCCTCTGACTTTACAAGCTTTGATCATGCCATGGGACTCATTTATGAGGCCATGGGGAGTCATGGGCGGGGTCATGGCCATGCTGGCTGAGACTCTGCAATCAGGGAAGAGTCCAAAAGGGACACCAGTATAAATCAAGCACACTGGCCAGACATACAAACACACACACACACGCACACACACACACACACACACACACACACACTAGATATCACATGCCACACATCCTACTCACAAGCACACATCCACAAATACACTTAAGCTTGCGCACACACACGTTTACTGTACAATTGTGTGCGCACACATGCGTACACACACACACACACACACAGATGGATCATCAGCAGAAGTATTCGGCTATTAAAGCTGACATTTACAGATGTCTCCCCAGTGGAATGGCGAACCTAAAGTATCTTTTCATTAAGCTCTTACTGCGCTGGCCTCAAGGGTGACATAATGTGTGTGTGAGTGTGTGTTCATGTGTGTGTGTGTGAGAGAGAGAGACAGAGTGTGTGAGAGAGCATGGTCGGGAGGCGGCAAAGAGAAGAGCAGCAGAAGAGAGCAGGGAGGATAGGGATGATATACTGCCCAGATATAGGTTTAGACCATTATCTTTAAATCCCAAGGTTACCATGGCAATATCCATTAGTGTGACTTACTGCTTGCTCGGGGTGGGCAGTGGGGGGTATAGAGGCTGGGGGCTGGGGGCAGAGACATAGAGGCCAGATGAGGACCTTTGTATCCCCTGGTAATATAGGGATGACCTGGTGGACCTGACTCTGACCATAAATGTATCAACCCGCCCCTCAACTCTCTTCATCACTCTTCCACTCCCTTCTTGCAGCCTTTTCCACAACTCCTCATCCTTCCTCCATCTCATTCTCACAAGTCAATTGGTCAGATGATTGCTTGCAATGCGCTATTGACTCGGCCACAGGACTGATTTATTGGTCCGCAAGCTTTTTCAGGTGGTTGGGCAGCATGTTGATTGGTTTACAAATATACACACACACACACACACACACACACGCACATACACACCTTTTCAAATCCACTGCAGTATAATAAAAGGATTGAGATGTAGCTGAGAGGGAACCACCTTAATGATGGGGAGGAGCAGGCCTTGGTGACACAGCGGACACACTGATGAGTGTCCTCAGTCATTTGCATCAGATGATTAGCCTGACGTTGTCATGCTCATAATTCTAGTCAGAATGATTCTGATAACTCTCTGTTGGGCTGTGAGTATGGGGTGTGTTTCAACCGAACTTGCAAAACAAATGCCTCCTCGCTCAATTGGATAGACCTACAACCAATCAGAGCAACGTAATAAGTTGTTTGTTGAAAACAAATTAAACCCAAGCGCTCTTTGGTGACGTGGTTGATTACGTTACTGTTTATCATCTGTCCATCATCGTATAAAGCCAGACAATTTTATTGGTCCGAACAGCTCCTGTTCGGGTATAGTTTTTCCGCAACCAAGCTACTCCAGACCCAACTTCCTGTTCAAATTGTTTTGTGGGCGGGGCTAAATTGGGGCTAGATCGAGGTGTTGACCAGGTCTCTTTCACTCACTTACATCTGTCTGTGTGTGTGTTTGTGAGTGTGTGTGTCTGTGTGTACTGTATGTGAAATGATCATAGCCCAACTTTTTTCCGTTGTTGTTTCAGTCAAATCCTTTGAGTGGAATTGCATGTCACAGATGCAGAACAGTAATGATTGTGTTCCGTGGTCAATTATTTCATTCAGATAAATGGATTGTGTCTCCTCAACATAAAAAAAGAAAATCCATTATCTGTACTTATGTATGATTTTACTCACACACACACACCTGCACCCGCACACACTCACACAAACAAACACACACACACACACACAACAATATACACTGCATAAAAACAAGTGTCCATGTTAACATACCAAGACACACACACAAAACTTACACACAGCTTGTTAAATGAAAGATGATAGATGGCATTTTTTCACCACAGGACAGTCCAGTAACCTTTAAACCAGACCTGGGCCTGTCTGTTAGTCACTGCGACGAGAGTCTGTGTTGTCTGCTGAGATCAGTTCAGCCAGGAGAGGCTGTTTCCAAACAAACAAACTACTCTAACAGCCTAATTACTGGGCTGAGCCTTACTGACCTTCACAGAGGGATGGTGTCCTACATAGAGACACACTCTGAACATGGAGAAGGGCCTATTGACTCCTTCCAGACTGACTTCAAAGACTTCCCCGTGGGTGGGTGTGAGTGTACGTGAGTGTACGTGTGCATGACTGTGTGGTGCTCGTGCGTGTGGGAGTCATTGTGTAAGTGACCCCCCTCCCCCCTCCCTCTGAGTTAGGTGAGCAGGTCCAGGCATCATTACTGTACTGGGCCCCCGGTAGCAGAAGCCATAAATTACAAACCTAGCAAAGTAACTCGAGGCCTCGCTTCAAAGAGAAAGAAAGAGTTTGTGTGTGTGTGTGTGGGAGGGGGAGGGGGAGGGGGATGGAATCCCAACTCCCAAAGGTCATACTCAGAAAGAAATCTGAAGTTGATGAAGATTTTAATTGGTGGTCATCCTCTCCGCTGAACAGAGTGGCATTATAAGGTTTGGGGGTGCCAAAACGAGATGTGTGGTTCCTGGTCCTGGGTGTCTGGCTGGTTTGAGAGGGACATCGGGACTCGCACCGGGAAGAGAGAAAGAGAGAGAGAAGAGAGAGAGAGAGAGAGAGAGAGAGAGAGAGAGAGAGAGAGAGAGAGAGAGAGAGAGAGAGAGAGAGAAGGTAGCAGCAGCATCAACATCACAGAAATAACCTAGACATCCCCCCGACTCTCCTCACCATAGTATCTTCCGCACACATGCACATACAGTACGTGTGAAATGAATTATGCAATACCGTTCCTTTTCGAAGGAGTGTGTGAAGGGGGGGGGGGGAGTGGTGAGGGTTAGATGAGGGGTTTGGGGGCAGTGGGAGGATGGGGCGGTGGGTGGGTAGCACGCCATTCAATTTGAAATGGAAATCTTATTTAATGTCTGTCTCTGCACCACAGGAAGCCAGCTAATTGTCGCCTGAGATATGCAGCAATTTCCACCCAACGTGTTCCTGTCAGGCATTGAGTGGGGCAGCCTGGAAGGGCTCTGTCTCCTGATGTGACCAGCTCTTGCTCCTAGACGATCAGGCCCTCTCTGTTAGCTCCCATTCGCCCTTAGTAAGTGGCTTAACTGTCAGAGAGAAAGGTGTCCGCTCCCTATCTTTTGTATAATTCTGAGGTATTAGGGAAGGTAAGATGGTGGAGGGAAGTGAGAGAGGAGGAAGAGCACGGGACGAACGGGTGGAAGGGGAGAGAGGAGTGGGAGAAAGGTTGGAGGGAGGAGAAGAAAGGAGAAGAAAGGGAGGGTGAAAAAAGGCAGGGATGGAGGTGGAGACCGATAAAAGGGTGAGGGGAGAGGCCAAAAAGAGGGAGAGAAGATAGGAAGGGGGGGATAGGGAAGGGAGGAAGGGAGGGAGGGGCACTTTTATGCTCTAGTGCTCTGCCAAGGGAGGATTTTGTCATCTGTGGGTTATCTTCCAAGCTGGTTGACCTCTCATGGGTGTGTGTGTGTTTGCGTGTGTATGATGGGTGTGCGTGTCTGCGTGTATGTGTGTGTGGGTTGGGGTCGAGTGAGAATGTCGGGGGAGTTTTGTGTGTGGGTCTGTGGACTTTGGTCTGTGGCATTTCTGTGAAGGCTGTTGTGGAGACTAGCTCAGTGTGAAGTGTCGCTATGATGTTGTCTTCTTTGACTCAAAGCCATACTCCGTCTCCACGGTGATGACTCATTTTACAGTACGGTTGTCATGGACACCGGAAACTGCTATCTTGTGGATGACACCCCATGACTGATAGTGGTGAAACAGACAGTTATGCTGAGACACGACACTCTCACATTTTAGGGTGAGGAAGAAGGACTCCCACAATGAAATGCTGCTCTGCCCAAAAATTCCCAGAACAATTTGGAATGTTGGAATATTCGACAACAACAAAAACGAAGAAAAATCACTTTAGCCTGGAATGATGTATGGTTATAGAAAGCCAGCAGTCATCCAGCAAACTAACCAACCAATCAATCAGCGTGCCTATCCAACAGCCAGCTAGGTCAGGTCAGACAAGTCAACTGACTAGTGAGCCATGCAGCCCGCCGACCAGTCTTTCAACCAGTCTAAGGTATCCAGCTTATCAGCCATTCAGCCTGTTGACCAGTCAATCAGCCAGCCAGCCAACAGCCTGTCACACAGCCAGCCGGCCCAGCTTGGTGAACACTAAGACCCTCCAGCTGTTTACACTGACAAGTAAATTAGTTATTAGATGGGGGAGTCTAGATGTGTTTATGTGTGAGAGTATGTGTTTGTGCGTCGGATATGTTTCCGAACGGTACGTCTTAGCTGATTGCGATGTAGGTCAGACAGAGTCAACTTGCCAGCTGTTGGCTCTCTTATAAAACGGAATCCACGCTCACTTTGCTCTCCTTATAACCCATGGAGACCGCTCTGAGTGTTTGCGTGTGTGTGTGTGCATGCGTGTGTTTGTTCATCAGGATCTATGCGTGTGTGTAGCTGGAGATGTTTTCACCAATCATTCAACGTGCATCACTACACACTGTGATATCCTATCAATTCAGCATAGTATGTTGTCAGCTTATTCACACAAATGATATGGCTTGGCTTCTCAGCAGCGGCTCTATTGAGTGGTGCTGATAGGCCTTTTATGACTCGTTTTCACATGTAACAGGCTGAGCTGGAGATGTATTGGGGTCCATCTCCACTGTGTTCCAGAGCCGTGTCGAGAGAGCCAACCGGGAGATTTAGTTTCATGTCAGTGGATCAGACATCCACGTCCTAACGGACGTGTTTGGTCACCTTACTGGGATGTTGATGTTGTCGTCACGTCAGACCCTCCTGTCATTCTGGAGTGACGGCAACTGACCTTGGTTGACCCTGCCCCTGCGCCACAGCTGAGACCAGTCTGTCACATGTGACAGCAGTGATAGGGAGGAGGAGATTGCATGTTTCTCACTGGTCAATTCTTGCTGACAGCCACTCCTCCATGAACAGCAATCCCTGGAAGATTTCTGCATTTCTGTGCCAGCTACAAAATGACTTCAACTTAGTAAACAAAGTCATCATTACACAACATAACGTTGACACGGTTTCGATTCTGTCACCCCTGATTTAGAATCAGGTGCATCAGGCTTAAAGACTGAGCTTATTGGTCAAGCTGCATGTGTCTGTCAATAATCTGTCTGTCTCATCCAAGGTCAGACATAGCACAGCCCACACATAATTTTTTCAAATAGTTTCACAGATACTGTAGTTCAAAGATCATTCATTTCACATTTTCATGTTTTCACATTCTTTTCATAATTATACTGATGAAACAAGAATCTAGTATCACTAGTACTAGACCAGAACCACACCTAATATTACTAATACTAAAACCACTAGTACGTCAAACAACAGCTAATTCTACCACAACCCAAAAAGCATTTCTGTGTTTATTCTGCTTTCAGGCTTTCTTTCTGAGGTTGAACTGTAATCCCTGGTTTCCCTCTCCTCCCTCTTCTCCTCCTCTCTTCTATCCATTCATAAGCTTAGAGAGCAGCCAAGTCCTCCTAAAACTGGGTGAGGTGAACTTGTTCTGCTTCTCTAACCTTCCCAACACAGAGCACTGTGGTATCATAAAAGGAGTTTAATCCCTTTTAGTGGGAGCTTTGTCAGTTTTCTCACATGTTGGGTTTTGTGTATATTTGTATTTTTCTCTAATGATCTCATTTTACGAATCTACAAGCCACATGCAGGCACACACATATTTTTGCTGGTTGAACTATTCTGATAATCCCTTTATGTCAACACTCTCCAGTTTATGTACAGAATGTTGTCTCAGGGGACTGCTACTTCGACAGGCCCCTGGTGTTACTGGCTCCAAAAGAAGCCCTAAATAAAGATTACCTTTGTCTATTTATGTCATGCCCTTTGGCGTGGCTTCCACTGAAACCTTTCATTTCCTGTTCCTCATTCTACAGCCAGTCAGTAAGATTATATTGACTGCTGTGTAGATCAGCCAGAATAATTACAATTTATATTGATCAAATCATTTTGAGGAGTTAACAACAGAGCATTGATCTTGCGGCCCTTGTTTTGATGTCTCGAGGTTGGGGTTTTGTTCTGGTTTTGACTTCCAGTCTTCCACTGATGTAAAGCTTACAGTACGCTGTTGGTTGAAGTATTGGGCAACCAGTAGCCAGAGCCAATGAAGAATGTCGCGTTGATAGAGCACCATCTACTGGATTAAGAAACGCGATATTACAGTAAACGTATATGGAACATTACTTTGGGGTAAAGTACTACACGGCGCTTTCAACGAGGTGGCACACAAAAGACACACAAATGACACACACACACACACACACGCACACGTCACACACACTCAAAGAGGAAGTGGATGCAACGCTATAGCTGCATATCTCTAGCTTTAAGTCATTCTTTGGCATTGGCAACTTGAGCAATACTATTAACGTTTGAATTGACTAATTCTGGAGTCAGTGTCAGTGTAGAGTTTGCAATCTTTTTTGTTTTTCGGCATGCAATGAATCGCGAAATACGAGAACAGGGTAAGTGCACCAGCCAGCTTTAATATTGCTCGGCTAGAATGCTAGCTAGTCATCACACCAGACAGTTCACAATGTAGGTTGAATCCCTGGTAACTAACAGATAGCAAGGCTAGTTAGCAAGCTAACGTTGGTTCTTAGCTCCTTGTTGTTTACAGTGACTGAGAGACATTTGAGCCGTACTAGTAAATCTGCCATCTGTTTGATATTATTTGTGCGGTAAGTGTCGATCTTAGTCAAGATACAGTAGTTGCGGTATTTAGCCTACCCATCCAAAGTTGCCTGTACTGTAAATAGGAAGCTTACAGTCTATATTATTAGGTAGGCTAGGTACAGTACCCTTGTTTTTGTGAATATTTTGATCGTGTAGTTCTGATTAATGTTAATTCACTAGGTACGAGCTACACGTGTTTGGAACTAATCTGTTCAATGTGGATGGGTAGATTAAGGCCGAAGTGTGAAGCGACACAGAAAAAAGGAAAGTGCCCCTTTTCCGTAGCTCGGCCTAAGGCGGTAAATCCGTTAATGCAGTACCGTAGTGAACCATTAAGAGTAGGTTACAGGCGCTTCCACTACGCTGTCGTTTTGATACAGGATCTAGCCCAGCGACTGCTAAGAGCCAGACCATTAACCAATGAGCTGTAGTGCACTGACTCTCCTCCCACTGTCAGGCAGGGTCCGATATGGGGTAGCCTAGGTGATTGTGTCTAGGAATTGTTAAGTGTGTTTGCATCGGCTTCTTCTGATCCGAGGTGAAAGATTTATGAAGATGTAGCTTAGTTAGATTACCAACTGTAAATGCTGGTTCTGCAGCAAACTAGAATACACTGCGTCTGGTTTTTGTCATTTGTCACACATAGCCAAGTATATCCTCTTGCCCCTGTTGTTCTAGCTGTATGTGTACGTACTTTATCTCCCTCACCCTCTCTTCAGACTGAGCGTGGTGTTATCCAGCCCTGTCTAACCCAGCCATGGAGAAGCCGTGGAGGCTGTGGGCATCAGTGGAGCGATGTGCCCTGGCTCTGGCCTCCTGGTCCTGGGGAGCCTGCCGCATCTCCCTCCTCGCCCTCATCCTCACCTTCCACCTGTACGGTGGGGTTCTGCTGTTGGCCCTCATCCTGGCCTCTGTGGCGGGCATCCTGTACAAGTTCCAGGATGTGCTGCTCTACTTCCCCGACCAGCCCTCCTCCTCTCGCCTGTACGTCCCCATGCCGACGGGCATCCCCCACGAAAACATCTACATCAGAACGAAGGACGGCGTGAGGCTCAACCTGATCCTGCTCCGATACACAGGGGGAGACATCCCTGCGGGGGTCGCCCCTGGCAACCAGCCCAATCTTGCCAACGCCTCATCCGCCCCCCCCACCATCCTCTATTTCCATGGTAACGCAGGCAATATCGGGCACCGGGTGCCTAACGCGCTGCTCATGCTGGTCAACCTCAAGGCCAACGTCGTGCTGGTCGACTACCGCGGTTACGGTAAGAGCGAGGGCGAGCCCAGCGAGGACGGACTGTACCTGGACGCCGAGGCGACGCTGGACTACGTCATGACCCGGCCCGACCTCGACAAGACCAAGGTGCTGCTGTTTGGCCGTTCGCTAGGGGGCGCCGTTGCGGTGCGCCTGGCCTCGGCCAACCCCCACCGCGTGGCCGCCATCATGGTGGAGAACACCTTCCTCAGCATCCCCCACATGGCCGCCACCCTCTTCTCCTTCGTCCCCATGCGCCTGCTGCCCCTCTGCTGCTACCGCAACCAGTTCCTGTCCCACCGCCAGGTGGCCTCGTGCCGCATGCCCTCCCTGTTTGTCTCGGGCCTGTCGGATCAGCTCATCCCCCCCGTCATGATGAAGCAGCTGTACGAGCTGTCGCCCGCGCGGACTAAGCGGCTGGCCATCTTCCCCGAGGGGACGCACAACGACACCTGGCAGTGTCAGGGCTACTTCTCGGCCCTCGAGCAGTTTGTCAAGGACCTGCTGCAGAGCCGCGCCCGCGACGAGAATGCCCAGTCAACTGCGAGCGTCACCATCATCTAGTCGAGAGAGAAGGAGAAGAAGAAGGAGGAGGAGAAGAACGAGGAGGGAGGGAGGGAGGGAACACGGAGACGACCTCAAGCAGAGAGGTCGAATGGGAGGCTGGAGGGATGGCGAGAGCCGGGTTTTCCTTGTTCTCTCCCCTCTGCATGCAGTGGCCTGGGGTTGTTTTCTGGGCCATGGTATGGGATGTTAGCCTAGCCTGTTACACAGTATAACTATCATCTGACACCTCAACTTGGACACAATGGGAACTGATGGAACTTTGTCTAGGCTAACATGGTTAGGTAAAGCAGGGCTGGTCCGGTCCAGGCTTAACTAGTCACATCCTGGGAGAGATTCGATGTGTTTTATACTTTTTGTCTGGGTTTGGTTGAAACTTTCTTGTTTCTACATGTCTGTTTTGACATGTGTCGTTGGTTGCTGAAAGGGCTGCAGAGTTTTGTGTGTGTTGTGGGGCAGCTGCTTTCATACAGTATATCTTTTGGAACAGAAGTCATACAAAATATACAACTTTTATAATGCTGTGTTTGTTGTAGGTCTACCTAAACATTTTAAGTGAGTCAATGACTACTTTCGCCTATAGTGAAATCGAATTATCCCTTAAAATATATAACAACAAATGATTGATGTTTCAGCCATCCAATAAAAGGTTTGTTCTGATTCAAGGCTGTACAACCTTAGACCTTACTCGCGGAAGACGGTTTGAGCATTACTCTGCATCTTCCCTAATGCAGACGGGTCACTAACACTGCTACACAAACACACACATGCTGGGACGTTGGTATGGGCTTAAAAGGGGTTTGGTTTTCATTTGAGCACGTTTAGCCAAGTGTTCAAGCTTTTCTTTCTGTGTAGCAGCTGTCCAGTGAGGAGTGTTGCATCGTCATCCAGAGCCATGGCCTCCAGGTGAAATGGCTGTCTGCTCTGAGTCTGCCGACAAGCTTTAGGTTTTAAGTAACCTTTCCTGCATGTCTTCCAGGGATCCAGACTGAGCTGGAACAACAACAACACGCACAGCCTGTTTTCTCCCTTTCTCCACCTTGCGCTGTGCCGACTGCATTGCAGTGATATCAAAGCCATCTAGGTCCTCTGAACAGCGGAAGAAGACCTGAACCTGCTCAGCTTTGGCAGCCATTTTTGATACGAGTCCACGTGTAAGCAGCAGTCAACATGGACTCAACAAGGGTTTCACAACTGTCTGTTTAAACAGTGTTTCTCTTTTGAACTTTGTATTGCACACTACGTTCCATTATGTAGAGCCTCTGTGCTGATTGTGGATTAGTCGAGCAGTGTACTTAAGGGAGTAATGTACAGTCTTACTTCTGACACTGCGTTTTGGGAGTTTTTAATAATATGCATTGTGCATGGGTGTTCAGAAACCTACAGACAGGCAGTGAATGAATTGTCTTGCCTTTCTACCCAACCCAATACTCCTGCTGGTCTATCAGTCTCTCCCAGCCTTTTTTTGATTGGGTGTGCCAGGTTTGATTTCCTGCTCTACTCCAGAGCAGATTATGACTGAGTGGACCTGCGCTCCATAGGTTGGGCTGGCACACTGCCTCCCACACGACTGCCCTAACAACAACTACTAACAATGGCTTGGCACCATACTCGACTGTACAGAAAGCTGACTGGCAGACAGGCAACTTGACGGCGTGACCCCACCCATGGAGCTAGCTCTGGGGACTGAATGATAAACTGGATCCTTCTGTAGATAAAGATAAGTCATTATACCAAACTGAATGTCTGTATCCTTTTCTTAAAGCAATGCCTTTACAGGTGTGTGCTGGTCTTTTTCGAAGTATTTGTAGGTTACCAGGCTGGTGAATGGAGTGAAAGCTGCCAGCTGGGATGTTGGGTTATCAATGTCACAATGTATGTTAATGAGTTTGCTAATGTGTTGGTGTGCAATGGTTATAAAGTGGCACTGTATGCTCACTGACAGAAAGACCATTGTGTCACAATGTGATGGAGTGGATTCACGGTCTGTATATCTACTGAATGCTTTAATCTCTGAATCAGGCATCTAAATATGCTTTTTTGATTTCTTTTTTTAATAACGCTTAATAATGTTGGTGTTATTTTATTTCCCAAACCATTTTGACCGGTTCTTTTCTAAGGACACAGCTTCCCTTTGTATTCTCTGTACAGTAACATGCAATAAATTATTAATCTGAGGATTATGAAAAGTTCCTGTGTGTTTGATTCCCCAAATTATGCAATGTTTGGTTCCACATTCACAGAAATCATCTGGAAGCCCGTTATGGCCTTTCCATGCTTCATGCTTAGTTTCGTTTAAACCAGTATAATGAAGGTATTTCTGACACTTCTGCTTTTCTGTGGGTGAACTTTGGGAAAGTTTCCAAGGTTCTCATGCCCAGACACAGTCACCGTCTTTGTCTGCAAAAGACGGCTGTGTTTGCTAAAGCCCTACATGGTAACAGCTCAGACTAAAATAACATTCTGTATTTCGAGTGGAGAAGCTTCTAGATCTGAGGATTTGTAAGGGGAAGAAAGAAAGTCAGAAGGAAGAAAACAAGTGTATGCAGAGTGTGTTTGCTGGGCCGTTAATCAAGCAGGAAGTACTAACTGTGGTTATTAGAACGGAACTCAATACGGAGAGACAGATAGAGAAGAGGAAGGGTACAGTCTACTCAGCCGTCACTGAGACACAGCAAAGAGACAAACCACAGGGATACACTGAACAGCAAGATCGACAGATAAAGGCATGGTATGGTTTATCAGCTGTCCTGGCAGAAGGGACCTGACCATGCTGCTATTCTGATTCAGGGGATGGCATCTACAGGGTGTGGAGGTGTTCCAGAGTCTGTGCCAGAGGCAGGGACTAGTGCTGAGCCCGGGCCATGGGCAGGCCAGGAGTCAGATGGTGGGAGGAGGCTGTCGTGGCCGGTCTTGCTGTTGACTTTGGCTGCCGTCACCTCGTCCTCCCTGTCGGCCCTGTGTCTCTGTCACTTGCTGGCCCTGCAGGCGGAGGTGGAGGAGCTGCGCTCTCCCTCCAGGAGAGAAGAGCAACGAGATGCGGTGCACAGGGAGGTAAGAGATCACGAACACACTGTGGTTTAGGGTTTGTTGCTTTATAAAGGAGGAGAAACGTGTCTGAACATGGCTCTCTCAGACACTGCAGCAGATAGAGAGCAGCTCCGGAGCCAGGAGGGGATGCCCGGACCCACCCCTCCCTCCAGACGCCTCTCCCCATCCAGAATTCCCTCACCCCCAGCCTTTAATCAGGAAAAGGAGTGTGGACGCGGGGACGGAGAAAGGTACGAACCGATCCTGTGAAGAGACAAGAACAGATATCGACACTTGCTCCGTTTTCTTATTCACTGACTTGCAGTTGCGTGGCAGAGGGAAGTATTCGACTGCTTCCTTAGACTATAAATCAGTGGTTTATTCTAGATCGGAATTGTTAACCCCAGAGTTCAATGTGTGTTTTTATGTAGGCATTCTAAGACGGTGCTGAGATGCAACAA
Source organism: Hypomesus nipponensis (assembly GCF_054491055.1). Classification (NCBI taxonomy): domain Eukaryota; kingdom Metazoa; phylum Chordata; class Actinopteri; order Osmeriformes; family Osmeridae; genus Hypomesus; species Hypomesus nipponensis. The sequence continues at coordinate 11,239,389 of NC_140383.1, read as the reverse complement.
AATGTCAGTGAGAACGTGTTTTTCGCACCTGCAACTTCTGTGAGAAATAGGGTGGTAATTTTTTTTAACACTCAACGTTGAATGCAGCATTGCTTTTTATAGCTGAGTTTACCAATGCTTTACAGGAAGACAGACATGCTGTGTGGTTAGACATTCAGGGTAGGCAGGCAGTGCATGCATATATTATGTTACCAGAAGGCCATTTCTGAAAGCTATCCTTCTACCTAACCTCCTTCCTCCTCCTTGAACCCTGCTGTCTGTACCCCTCCTCCTCTCCTTTACTCTTCCTCCACCTTCCCTCCTCTTTCTACCTCTCCTCATCCACCCCTCTAACCTTTTCCTCCTCCTAACCCTTCCTGCCCTCCGACCCCCTCCCCCATCTTGTTCCCCCTTTCCCACCTTTCACTTCCTCCACCTTTCTCTCCTTCAGTGTCTCAATCCTGCTTGCAGATGTTGGCTGACAGCAAAAGAACAACTTTCCAGAAAGGTACGATAATAAGGACTACAGATATCCTCACCAAAACTCTCTCTGAAGAGCCCTCTGAATGGGTTTCCCTTGGTTTGGCCAAAGCTCATTCACACAGATGATTCTTTTTCTGTCTGCACGAAATGATGCCGCTAATTTACTTACACTGCTGATGCATATAGTGTCTGACTGATCTCCATCTCTATTACTGTCATTCACCTGTCTCTCTTTCCATCCAGAGTTTGCATTGGAGAAGCACATAGCAATCCCTTGGCAGGCGGGGCTTAAAAGAGGCTCCGCCCTCGATGCGGAGAGTGACACCATGGTGGTCAGAGAGGAGGGATACTACTTTGTCTACAGCCAGGTGACTACCCACTGTCACCACTAGAGGGCATTGTTCACTATGCAGTGTTTCCAGCATTGAGAGGAAGCAGGGCCATCCATGTGTACCAGGTACCAACCCCAAGCTTCTCAGTTTGTAGCGAAAGCCAAGATGGATCTTGGTAAGGCGGCATAGACCTATTTTGAAGCCAGCACGGCAAGCCACTCTACTGCACAAGACCGGGAAGCCGGAAGTTCAAAATGGCACTGACCATATCTTGGTTTTGCCTTAATGCGCCACAGGGCTCTCTCCATGGAAACTAACAGGACGCAACAGCTTTGATGCAAGGGTTAATTAATAACAAGTTCATAATCCTTTTCCTGCTTTTCTGTGAGTCACCATCTCCTGTCCCCGGGTTTCAGCTTGCCTTCCCCCACCTCCCCCCCCCACCTCCCCTATTTCCCCTACCCCCCCACCTCCCCTATCTCCCCTACCCCCCCATCTCCCCTATCTCCCCTAACTTCCCCACCTCACCCAACCCTCCCAACCTCCCCCACCCCCCCACCTCCCCCAGGTGTACTACAGGGACCCGACCTTCGCCATGGGCCACGAGGTGATCAGGAGGAAGAGGACCGTGGTCGGAGATGAGCCCCAGAACGTCATTTTGTTCCGCTGCATCCAGAACATGAACCCCGTCCACCCTTACAACACCTGCTACACAGGGGGTGAGTGAACCCGGCCGGGTTTGCGTCGCGTGTGCACGTGCGTGCCAGTGTGAGCATAGGTGGACATGTCCATGGGTGTGCATGTGAGCGCATGTGTGTTTGCGTGTGTGTGTGCGTGTGAATAATAACAACGTGATCTGTCCCTCTCCAGGTATTGTCAGGCTGGAGGTGGGAGACAGGGTGGAGCTTCTGATTCCCAGGTCCACAGCCATCATCTCCCTGGATGGAGATTCTACCTTTCTGGGGGCCTTCAGACTGGCCTGACCCACCCAGGTGATCTTGAACCTGGGATCACCCAGCCACTGATGGAGGGAGGCCCCAGAGTGAATGAGCTCTTTAGATCTTTGTGGGGACCTTGGTTTTACCAGCTACAGCAACAAGAAACAACGGCCTCTGATGAGGTGATAAGACACAGAGCTGGAGATCCACGCCGTCGAAGCTGGCTGGTGACAGGAAGCCATAATAAAAAGGATGGGAAGTTACTGTGGGAGTGGACTAGAACAGCTGGGACAAATCTAACAGCACGCTGCTTATTTACGTCATTCAGCTAATTCGAGGCTTATTTGTGCTTTTTTCAATATGTTTTTACCTTCCAATTTGAAGTTGATGATAACCGGAGCAAACCAGTCTGAGCTGATAGTGTTTTGAATAAAGTTACCTGTAAAACATGAAAAGGGAACCGCGACTTGGATCCTTAGTCCTGCTTCAAATGTTTTCAAACTGTTAACGTCCGATAAGACAGGTGTGATAAGATACTGCTGAAATGCTTTACTGTATCTGTGATGATATTTCGTTTTTTCGTTTATCGGACACAGCCTGTCGTGAACTACACCTTTTGTTTGTGCTTTGATGTCTTTTAGTTACTGTAAATTCGTTAGTTTTTGTTCTGCCAACAGAGGGCAGTGAGTATTGCGTCTGTTTTTGCATCGTTTCTCCATGTGAGGGTGGAAAGCCTAAAAAACATGGTTATGTATGGGAATGAGGAGACAGTCAAGTAGAGTAAATGATTGTAGTTAAAGTAGAAGGAAGAAGAGCAAATGAATACAATAATTTCAGCAGCTTCCTGCATTACAGGATGGCACGAATAAGGATACAGATTTCTTGCTCATATGGGCTTCAAATTTGTTGTTGTAGACCAGTCTTACCCTTCTACTGAAGACAAGTCTGAGGGCTAAGCAACCAGTGTAAGGAAACTGGTAAAATGCATGTAGTTTATAGGTTCCCTTAAATCACTGAGTTCCCGACATAGACCACAGTACAAAACACATCAATCATGTATACAATGCAGCCTATAGGGAAGTCTCAGTATGTGATGTCTGTTTAAAGCACCCCATGCCCATCTAAACTAAGCATCATATTATAGATTTAGGATTACTTTGATCTGAGACACATCTTGTTTCATCTCCAGTCAGTACCACAAATATCTCCACACACACACACACACACACAAACACAAACACACACGCACACACACAGACCGTTGGGCCAAATGTTAGAGACACAAACACACAAAGCACCCTGGGTGGTCACTCATTGACTGGGCGTCTTGCCTTCCAACAGAAAGAGAAAGAGTCCCAGAGAGAGTAAAAAATATCTCTTAAAAGTGTGTAATTTCCCCGTCGCATCAATCACATCTTGCCGTGCACCTCTTTGGCCTCGGCGCATTTTGCCATTTCACGTCCACGTGAAATGGGTTTGATTTGACATTGATTCATTTGAATGAAGATGGAGAGAGAGGTGGGAGGGGAAGCAGCGCCTCGGCAGCACCACTGAAGGGCCGTGCCAGCCCTCTGATGGTCAGCAAACACACCAGCAGGCTGCACAAACACCAGAGCAGGAAAGGGGGACGATGCTGAGGCTAGGGAGGGGAGACTGGAGAGAAAGAGAGAACAAGTGAAAGGAGAAAGAAAGAGAGGGCGATCAGCAGCGCCCCATAATGGCGAATGTGTCGACCAAGACACTCCCTCTCCCCGCCCGCACCCCACAAAATATCTTTGTGCGCTGCCATGGCGACGGCTGGTGTGTTGGCGGAAGCTGATGTCATTGTGGGTTCGTCTCTGAGAGAAAGTAGCATAAGGGAGACCAGGAAAAAGGACCTGCTGTGTACACACACACACACGCAAACACACATGCAAACACACACAAACGCACACATAAACACACACGCACACACGCACCCCTCTTGGTTTTCAACACCACAGTTTTGCTTTATTATATTGCTTTGTGGGCACCTGGTCCCATCCTGCTCTCCTCCTCCCTCCTCCCCCTGCTCTCCTCTCTCCTCCTCCCCCCTCATCCTGCTCTCCTCTCTCCTCCTCCCTCCTCCCCCTGCTCTCCTCCTCCCCACTCATCCTGCTCTCCTCTCTCCTCCTCCCTCCTCGTCCTGCTCTCCTCTCTCCTCCTCCCCCTGCTCTCCTCTCTCCTCCTCCCCCCTCCTCCTGCTCTCCTCTCTCCTCCTCCCCCCTCATCCTGCTCTCCTCTCTCCTCCTCCCCCTCATCCTGCTCTCCTCTCTCCTCCTCCCCCCTCATCCTGCTCTCCTCTCTCCTCCTCCCCCCTAATCCTGCTCTCCTCTCTCCTCCTCCCCCTCATCCTGCTCTCCTCTCTCCTCCTCCCCGCTCTGCTCTCCCCCCCTCCCTCACTCTTGCTTGGGCAGGTCTGACTGATGACGGGGGCTTAAGGCAATCTTGGAATCTGGATTAGAGCCCGCTCTCCCTCCCTTTTGCACAACGCAACCACATGCACACACGCACACACACACACACACACACACACAAACGTGTGTTCAGCTGGATACAATGCTGCAGCTCTGCGGTCCAGTAAGGACCCAGGTTGCTGTGAATCCCTCCATGATCAGGTTTATCCAGTGCTGGTCCAGCAGCAGAGCTGGCAGGAGCGGAGCAGGGAGGATTTCTGACAGAGAGCCGCTTGGACTGGTTCTCTCCAGGCTCCAGCTCCTCCTAATACAAACAGTACTCCGAGGCATGTCCGCGACCACTAGAGTGCCACTATAGAAGCAGCAGTGAAGTTCAACGTGTCGGCTGGTTCAGAATCCATGGTTAGGAGTCTGAGCCCACCGTAACATTCCTTATCAAGTGGCTGATATTGTGATTTGTTTATTGATGAGCTATTTGTAACATTAGGATTTCATAGCCAGGGTGCTTCTCCACAATGATCAGCATGATGGGATGCAATCTATTATTTATACCTCTCTCTCCTGACTGGAAGTGAATCACGGAGGACCAGCATGGACACAGTGTGTGTGTGTGTGTGTGTGTGTGCGCTGTTCACATGTTCTGTTCAGTTTTACTTGAGGTGTTACTCAGAACCCCCTACAGTGGACATGTGTGGACAGACATGGTTTCTTACTTCCTGGCTAGCCAGGGTTACAGTAATACCGTAGATTAGAGCTGGAACATGTAGGATCAGAGATGGTGCAGAACAGAAATCATGCACCCAAATCGTATCTATCAAAAAATCCCTCCCTCCCTCCCTCCCTCCCTCCCTCCCTCCCTCCCTCCCTCCCTCCCTCCCTCCCTCCCTCCCTCCCTCCCTCCCTCCCTCCCTCCCTCCCTCCCTCCCTCCCTCCCTCCCTCCCTCCCTCCCTCCCTCCCTCCCTCCCTCCCTCCCTCCCTCCCTGTGTATGCCAGGTCAAGCAGCAGTCTTTGTCATGCTGATGAGGACCAGTGAGAGGAGAGGCCAACAGAGGGAGGGGGAGACATGGCCCTTGAAATGAAGGGATGAAAGAAGGAGGAAAGACAGCAGGAAGGAGTAGAGCAGGAGGGGTAAAGTTCTCTCCTTTGGCAAGTTGCCTTGTTGTTGAGTTTTTGTCTGTTCATGTTGTGCTTTTCATCGTGCATCATGTCGAGAACTATATGTGAATGCCTGTTTCTTTGTGTGTGTGTGCACATGTGTGTGTGTGTGTGTGTGTGTCTAACAGGCAGATGACAGAAACAGTATTAAGGAAAACTGAAAAGCTAGCCTCAAGTTCTGCACTTCTGTACAAATACATACATACATACATACATACACACACACATGGTCAAGTGTCTGGAAGTCCTGGGTCGATCATTCCTACCAGCTGCTTGTGGGCTTGTGTTGAGCAGTTGTAATTAGAGATTTAGATTCCTGCTTCTCTCTTTCTTTCTGTTGCTCCTACTCTTTCTCTTCTTCTCTGTCTTTTTCTCTCTCCTCTTCTCTCTTACTTCTCTCTTGCTCTCCCTGTGTTGTGAGCTGAGGCACTGTGTTGGGTTATCAGTGGTGGATGTTAGCCTATGGGGATTGATGTAGAGATAGCTGTTGCTGAGGGACTTACAAATTCCCCCTCTCCCTAATTTTCATTTTCTATCCCTCACGCTATAACACTCTTAATCACTCACTCACACACGCTCTCTCTCTCTCTCTCTCTCTCTCTCTCTCTCTCTCTCTCTCTCTCTCTCTCTCTCTCTCTCTCTCTCTCTCTCTCTCTCTCTCTCTCTCTCTCTCTCTCCGTCTCTCTCTCTCTCTCTCTCTCTCTCTCTCTCTCTCTCTCTCCGTCTCTCTCTCTCTCCCTGCTGTTACACTCCCTCTGCTTGTGTCTCTGGGAGGAGTGAAGGATTCAGCTCTGAAAGAGGAAAGTGGAGAAGAGAGAGACCGGCTAGAGAGACCAGCTACAGACACCAGCTCTAGAGACACCAGCTAGAGACACCAGCTCACCCCTGGACTTGAGAAACAGGAATCTGGGATCACGAGGTATGTGGTCACCTTGTTGTTGCAGTTTGCTGACGTGTTTGTCCGTCTCAGTGTGTTTGTGTGTTTACATCAGTGAAGCTGTACCCTTGACCAGCGCAATTACTTGTCATCTGACACCTACCGGTCTTAACATTCAATGAGAATGTTCAATGAACCTCACGTTCGGCTGATTGTCCTGTTCACCATCAAAGCAATTAAACTAAACAGTCACAAAAGGATCCTTTTGCTGTTTCCCAAGGTATATCAAGGGTTCGATACAGTGTTATACTGGCAGCTTTGTGTTTGGGAGAAATGTTGGGTTGTCCTTGCGTGTGTGTGTGTGTTGTCATTGTTCTTGTTAGCTAATGTGTTGCTCGTTTCAGAGCCTGTGCCCACATGCCGGCTGGTATCACATACAGAGAAAAACAGGTTTATTGGCACACACACACACACAACACAACACACCACACCACACACTAAAACCCCTCTGGGGATGGGGGGATTGGCAGTTGGGGAAGATCCCAGTTTCATGGGATTGTGGGCTGCTCCCACCCAGATGCTGCACAATGAGTGTGTGTGTCTGTTTATGTTGATGTCTGCGTGCGTGTGTGTCTATGAGTGTGTTTGATTGAGGTAAGGAGACAGGGAATGGTAGTGGACAGATTGCTCTGACTCAGTGCTGCATGTATGTGTGTGTGTGTGTGTGTGTGTGTGTGTGTGTAGCACAGTAGCAGAGAAACCCATCACTCTGCCTCTATCACCCTCCAGAGAAGTCTGCCTTTGTTTCAGACCAACTCACAGATGGGCCCTTTCACTGCCTTACAGAAGTTCAGGGGTTCAGCAGTGTGTATATGCGTGTGTGTGCATGTGTGTGTATGTGGTTCTAAGGTGTGAGGTGGGGTGGCTTGTTGAAGACTCTTCAACAGATCCTTCATGGTAACCTGATTTAAGAGGAGGTCTGATGTATTACTGCCTTGTGGCTCTCTCTCAGCAAAGAGCACCCCCCCCTCTACCCCCCCCCCCTCTACCCCCCCCCCCCCCCAGCAGGTGATGTGTGTGCACACAAATGTGGGTGGAGCCTTGTGCAGTTTGTGTACGTGTAAGTGGTTGTACACTAGTGCAAGACAGCAAGACCCATCTGTTCGGTAGCTCAGCCCAGATTGGTGAGGTTGGTGTGGAGGGGGGGCGAGGGGACTGGGGGGGGGGGGGGACTGGCAGGAGCCTCAACACACGCTTCTCTCTGGCTCACTCTCACTTTTTGAATATTTTTTATTTCTCTGTTGGACCACACCTTCGCAGACTTTGTCATTTAACCCTCTGTTCTTTATGGGATCATTTATGTCACTGGATGCCATTGAAACTGGATCGTGGTCACATTTGAAAGTGATGACAGTTCCTGAAGAGAGGCTTGAAAGATTGCCGTCAGAGCACGAAAGGTGTTTGTGGAAAGTACTGTAATTCCTCCTGAAGTAAAAAAAAGAAAGAAAAAAGGTTGTTCCTCTTGCTGACCCACACCTCACCCCGTTCAGCAGGCAACTGTATTAGATGCACCAAATAAGTACAAGTTGACATTTACGGTTACGGCCCCAGGGTCATCTTCATCTGTCAGTTTGTGACTTTTCATGAAACAGGTTTATTAATTACACGGGGCGTGGGAGTAAAATAAAATTAGTAATGATCATTTCTACCTTGAACCACTGATCGGGCCATTTTTATTTTTGTCACTTCCGTTGAAGGGGGAATTGGAATGATGGCCATTAAGTGTTCAACCCCCCAAATGGATGAATTAATGGATGGATGATTGGATGATATTGAGTCTACATGCTCTACTTGGCTTCACCCTAGTAACCTACAGTAATTGGATAACTGGGTCTCTGGTCTGTTCAGTGTCAGTCCCCTGTCTGTCCAGTCTGGTTCTCAGATCTGTCTTGTCTGTGTATTCTAACTAGCCTGTGTCTCTTGTCAGTCTAGTCTGGGTCTGTGGTCTGTATGGTCTGGGTCTGTGGTCTGTATGGTCTGGGTCTGTGGTCTGTATAGTCTGGCTCTGTGGTCTGTATGGTCTGTATGGTCTGGGTCTGTGGTCTGTATGGTCTGGGTCTGTGGTCTGTATGGTCTGGGTCTGTGGTCTGTATAGTCTGTATGGTCTGGGTCTGTGGTCTGTATAGTCTGGCTCTGTGGTCTGTATGGTCTGGTTCTCCGGTTTGTCTAGTCTGGGTCTGTGGTCTGTATAGTCTGTATGGTCTGGGTCTGTGGTCTGTATGGTCTGGGTCTGTGGTCTGTCTAGTCTGGGTCTGTGGTCTGTATAGTCTGGCTCTGTGGTCTGTATGGTCTGGTTCTCTGGTTTGTCTAGTCTGGGTCTGTGGTCTGTATAGTCTGGGTCTGTGGTCTGTATGGTCTGGTTCTCCAGTTTGTCTAGTCTGGGTCTGTGGTCTTTATGGTCTGGGTCTGTGGTCTGTATGGTCTGGGTCTGTGGTCTGTATAGTCTGGGTCTATGGTCTGTATGGTCTGTATGGTCTGGGTCTATGGTCTGTATGGTCTGGTTCTCCAGTTTGTCTAGTCTGGGTCTGTGGTCTGTATAGTCTGGGTCTCTACAGTTCCCACCATGTCACTATTATTAGCTCAGATGGGGTCACAAAGCTTACTGGATTTCCTCTGCAACTCTCTCATTCACACAGAGATGGATCCATTTCATGTGTGACGTCGATGGGCTAACAGCTGATGAAGCAGTCCAGACTGCAAAGACGAAGAACATCTTTCGTAAAACCCGATGCTTTGGGGGAAAAAAAAGTTTGCTAAAACCCATTCCTTTCTGAAAGGTTTTGGGCAGAGTTCCCAGACAGATGATACGGTGGACAGGACAGGTGTTGGGAAGCATTGCTCAGCACTGCTGCTGTGTGGAGGTATTTCCCTTAACTGGAGAAGTCAGAGATCCGTCTCTGTTGGCTCTGTTGAGGATAGGCTAAGTCATAAACACCCAGTGAAAGACTTAGTCAGACCAGTAGGATGAGTCAAGTCAAACACATGCCATGCAAACACATTCCAACTGTTTGGTAGCTAGCTTTGGCAGACCTCGAGGTCACCGTCTCTGGGAGTAGCAGTTTCTTAGCTTGACACAAAACTTCCTCATTTTCAGGCTCTGCCTGCCTGCCTGCCACTGGCATGTAATTGGTAGCCTTGGAGACTTTGTTTCCTTTCCTGGGCTATAATTGGCTACCATGTCAGCGGGGGCAACCGTTTCAGGGTCAAAGTCTGGGCCTGCCAGGACCTGTCCCTGCTGTGTGTATGTGTGTGTATGGTTACCTGTTCATCTGTGAACACTATTAACTCACAATTAAATCAATAATTAACTACAGTCTGTGTGTATGTATTTTGTGTTCATGTGTTTTGTGTGGCTTCTGTGTGTTGGGGGTGGCTGCAGTACACTGAACAATGTGCAATGGTGGGATCGGGAGAAGGGTTGGATTGGAGTGGAGCGGACATTGAGGGGTGTGTGCGCAGTGATACTATAGCATGAGGGGGAAGGGGGTGGGGGATTGAAAGGAGAAGAAGGTAGGGAGAGGGGGAGAAAGGGAGGGGAGGGGAGGGGGGTGTGTGTGATGAGGCAGCTGGCTCTCTCTCTGTCCTGGAATGTCAGGGTGGGCAGGTGCTCGGAATGCAACCACTCTGCTGCTCCCGTCATCCGCAGGACACGTATAGAAATGATGTGCGTGAGTGTGGGGACAAATATATATATATATAGGGGGTCAGATGGCTGAGCGGTTAGGGAGTCGGGCTATTAATCCGAAAGTTGCCGGTTTGATTTCCGGCCGTGCAATGATGCCATGAAGGATACAACAATGATGTTGTTTCCTTTGGCAAGGCACTTCACCCTACTTGCCTCGGGGAGAACGTCCCTGTACTTACTGTATGTCGCTCTGGATAAGAGCGTATGCTAAATGACTACATGTAAATGTATCTATCTATCTATCTATCTGTCTGTCTCTCTGTCCACATATTAAATATATACATATGCATACATATGCACATCAGGTCTGAAACATGGGAACTGCCTGCAACCAAACAGATCTGAGAGTTCAGTATTAGCCTAGTTTCAGAGCTGTGCTAACTTCTTTCGCGCAAGCCTTTAAACATTCCCTTTAAGAGCAGGCTTTGATCTTGCCAGGCAGTCAGAGGGGGATTCAAAGATAGATGAGAGAGAACAGGTGTGTGTGTGTGTTTGCGAGTGTGCGTGTGGGTTTTGCGCGCGTGTGATGTCAAATCATGTGTGTGCCTGTGCATGAATCTCTAAGACGCCATCGTTCATATTCCGATTGATTAAGATCAGGCTTCTGACAATGGAGTGTGCTCTCTGAGGGTCAGGGATGCCAGCCTGGTCATGGTCATGGTGTTGTCGATGGAGAGAAACGGAACAGCGGATGGGAGAGAGGGGTGGAGGATACTGTACATCAGAAAGACAGGTCGAAGAGGAAACTTCTAGCCACCTATAGGGGGGAGTCAGATGGCTGAGAGGCAGTCAGATGGCTGAGCGGTGAGGGAGTCGCGCTAGTAATCAGAAGGTTGCCGGATCGGTTCCCCGCCCTGCCAAAATTACGTTGTGTCCTTGGGCAAGGCACTTCACCCTACTTGCCTCGGGGGAATGTCCCTGTACTTACTGTAAGTCGCTTTGGATAAGAACGTTTACTAAATGTAATTGTAATATATGGAAGAGGGCATTGCACCGTATGGCTTGTGAGAGAAATAGCGAGATGGAAAGACAGAGAAGCAAAGAGGAGGGGTGAAAAAGATAGAGAGGGAAGGAAGAAGGGAGATGAACATGGGTTCCCATGAGGGGATGATGAGAGTGAGAAATGTGGAGATGTTGATGAAAGTGGGGCAATAGTGTATGGAGAGATGGGGAGGAGAAATGAAGCTAGCTGGAGGAATATAGGGCTGTTTGTTCCATGGAAATGTTCTATTGGTTTGTATAATTGTGTAACAGCAAGATTGAATGCCACCTTTACCCCCACAAACTACATTCACCCCTCCTCCTCCCCTACTGTCTTTATTTCTCTCTTAGTGTCTGATTGCCTGTCTATACCCTCTCTCTCTCACTCCCTCTCTCTCCCACTTTCTCTCTCTCTAATGGAATACCATCAGTGCCCTCCTTCATAGATCAGGGGGGTGGGGAAGGAAGGAAAGCGTCTGGGTATGGGGGGGGGGGGGTGAGGGGGTACAATGATGTTGGATGTGACGACAGCTACTTAAATAGCTGGGGACACCCCAGACAAAGTGTGTTAGTATGTATGTGTGTGTGTGTGTGTGATTAGTGGCTAAATGAGAGGGTGTCCTGCCTCCATCCCAAGGTCACCATGGTGATCATTAGCGGAGAGAGTCTACTGATGGAGTTGGGAACCTCATTAACTATTCATCCCCTTGAAGAGGCTGGTCCATGGCTCCATGGATATCCGAGACAGTACTGTGGCGTGTGAGTGTGTGTTTGTATGTGTGTCTGTCCTTTATATTTACACAGGTTTTAGAATAAATTGAATATCTGGATGTATTTACAGTAGTTGTCATTTATTGTTAGGAACAGGACTGTCTAGTAGTAACAAAGCTGACTTCATGTAACCGTCCTTCCCTCCTCCCTCCCTCGCCTCTCTCCCCTCCCCTTCTCCCAACCCTGATTATGGCTGACTTCAGGACAGCAGGCAAGGGGGAGGGGGGTACGGGGAACTTCAGAGGGGGTGTAACTGCACCCCTCAAAGTGGGGGAGGGGGGTCAGGGAGCTGGAGGGGAGGAGTGAGCGAGAGACGAAAGAAGAACAAACTGCTCCAAGCGGCGTAGTTTCCATGGCGACGTGGAAACGGATGAATGAATGACATCACAGTGGCGGGGAGGTGAAGGAGTGTGAAATAGATTTGGCGGAGGAGTGTGGGAGGCGGGCTATCGCTCGTTTGGTCGGACAGACACGCTTCTCTCTTTCCTTCATCCCTTGTTCCCAGTGGATGGGTCTCTGGTAGGGCACCTGTTTTTCTATATATTCTCTCTCTCTCTCTCTCTCTCTCTCTCTCTCTCTCTCTCTCTCTCTCTCTCTCTCTCTCTCCTTCTTTGTTTATTTGAGGTTTACATTGAAGTGTGGTGTGTGGTGTTCTTCTCTTCTCTCTGGGCTGATAGCGAGCGTTCACAGAGAGCTGGAGTGCGTAGGAGAGAGACCATGTGTGCCAGAGTGTCATTGTGCTGAAGCTGTGTGCTTGTGTCTGTCTGTGTGTGTGTACCGCTCCAGGCTAGATAATGATAGGAAAGGCAGATGTTCTGTGCAGTTGTCATGGTTCTAAATATACCGTGAAATACTTAGGGTGTCTGTGTGTGTACACGTAGCGGGGGGTGCGGATATGTTTATGTGGAAAGCATTCCGTGAAATTCACTGTTAAACTCGCTGTTTATCCCTCCTTGTTCTGTGAATCATGACAAGTCAATATTCACTCAAGGTCAGCTCAGTTGATGTCTGTAAATATATGCATGGGCTGTTTTGGAGGCACTGTGTAACTGATTTAGTGTGTGTGTGTGTGTGTGTGTGTATGGGGGGGGGGGGGGGGGGGAATTGAGCTCTTTCATTGTTCTTTGTGGTTTGAAGCCTTTTGATATTCAAAAAAAAGTTATTGCTCCTTCTCATGTTGCAACCAGTCTGACCAATCAAGACCCTATCTTAAACAATCAAGGTCAGAAGTTACAGGTGAGAAGTGATGGTCAAGCTCTGATGGTCAGTTCTTGCATTTATTACCCTAATTGGCAGGGATTGCACTAGTTTACCATCTGGTCTGTTTTTAGATTTTCTGTAGTGTGTGTGTGTGTGTGTACAGTATGATGTGAAGTGGCAGGCAGCATCATGCTATCACACTGCATCTAGCAATATGACATGTGTCAGTTATGTACCTAACAATAACAACCGTCATGATGTTGGTGTGGAGTCAGAATTACGAACCAGAAGACTACTGTATGGCTGATGTGATTGATGTAATGTCTCTGGCAGAAGTTCCAGTTAAAGACTGAAAGAAGCACCCAGCCTTTGGCCTCTAGGCTACAGGCTCTCAACCATGATGTATGGGCCTGGGTGAATGTACAAGATTCCATCACAGGCAGGTTAATCTGCTCTGTTATCCCAAAAATGGGCCCTTTCAGTAACAGACAGAAATGGACAGTCGCGCTGTCTCCCTCCCCTCTGTTGTCCTTACAGACTTGTTGCAAAGGCTGCTATTGTATGTTTACGTATTAGCTTTCCTTAGCCTCTAGACACTTTTATTCACGCCCCAATGATGTCAGCAAGGTTGGGTGTGTGCTTGCAGTGTGAGAGAGCACGTCGTCCTTACTGGTGAAGCGACCCGGCTTGCATGGCTGTGGTCTGATGTCCAGTTTATTGTATGTCTGTGTGTGTGTATGTGCGCGTGTGTGTGTATGATGTGTGTGTGTGCCAGCAAGTGCTAAGTTGAGTAAAGCTGTGTGTGTTTTGGAGGCTGTTACCCTTGGGTTGACATGACTGGCTCATGGTATTGCAGCTAGACCTGGTATATGAGGAGAGACCTGAAGGATCACCCCCCCCTCCCCCCCCCCCCCCCCCCCCCCTCTCTCTCTCTCTCTCTCTCTCTCTCTCTCTCAGTCTCCTTCTCTTGTCTTTCTGTGGTCAGTGACGGTCAGACAGCTGGTTGAGCTATGGGGTCTGGGCTGGCCTAGCACTTGGTACCATTCAGTGGCAACAGCTGTTAAATATGCTTCACTGGATAACCACATTTGTCTTTTCTGTGTGTGTGTGTTTGTGTTATGAGTGTGTGTGTGTGCATGTTTGTGCGTCAGGGTCGGACTGGCCATCGGGAGACTCGGGAGATTTCCCGAACGGCCGGTAAAACAAACGGCCGCTACGGCCACGGCATTATTCAAGAAAACAAATCTTAATAGTTTACGCTCACTTTGAGGACGGCCTTTAAACCAAGCAACTGTTTAACTGGAGCGATCCAAAATCCAAAGGGTGGGGGTGGGCATTTCCCCCGTGTAAACTTTGACGGTGCACTTGTCCGTCCATTTTAGAGATCACGATTGGTCAAAAAGCTATCGTTTTCCGGGTACAGCCAATTCTTTGGAGCTATTTTAGCTAACATCGTTGTTTCGTTAGCAAAGAAATTGAAGGAAAAGAAATGGAGAAAAACAACGGGCGCTACAAGCAAATGCTGCACAATGTAGAAGCATAGAATACATGTTTAGGCCGTCTAAAGACGGATAGAGTTCGCAGCCCGAAGCATGCGGCTGTACCAGAGGCGCCAGGTGCCAGTAGCTGTAAGCAGCTGTATTTTCGACATTTAGAACATTCAAATATCATTCCAAACCATATTGTTTTAATGTTTCTAAAAACATTATACATTTGGTATTACGGTGAATATATAGGATGTACATTTTAAATGAAGTAAAAGAAATGGCCAAGAGAAAAAGGCACTCATCTAAATATGTACGTTTTTTGGCTTTAAATAATAAATGTGCTATGTGGCTCAAATGCAATTGTCTTGATTTTCTGTTCTGTGTATTAAAGCAGGCACAGGTGACACAGGGAAAGAGATGGAGGCTGCTGTGGTGACAGGGTCCAGTGGAGAGACAGGTGCAGCACTGCAACTGTACACAAGAGTCAGTCTCTTAACAGGGTTATTATATGGAAATTAGTTTGTTGAATTGATTGTCATTATTGAATATAGTTAACTGATTATTGTTCTTTTGCAACATCAAATAGCAGATGCAGAAACAGACAAGTATGGAAAAGGAAAGTGAGGGAGAATGTGGAGGGGGGTGGGGGGGTGGGGTGGTGGTGGTCTGTGTTTCAAAGTCCCAGGCTGTTTTTCAGTCCCAGTCCGACCCAGGTGTGCGTGGCACTGTTTGGTGGGTTGGTGGTGCAGTGTGTGCAATGTGTCGTTTCACATGGTGTTCAAAAGTATGAGTGTCTGTCTGTGTCTGGATCAGGGGAAGGACATTTTACTCACAGGGCTGTTGCATTGTGGGCCTGACAGGCGTTTTTGTTTGAGCTGCCAGTTATTGATGGTCTCTCCCTTGTATACCAGGCATTCTCTCTCCATCTCTATCTGTCTGTTCCTCTGCCTCTCTCTCCACTATTGTCTATTGTGCTGGCAGGAGATTGAAAGAGGGAGATGGCAGAATGAAATGTAGCAGGAACAGGATCATCTGCCATTTGAACAGTACTGATTTCTATCCTCTTTACCTATCATTGGATCTCCTTAATGCTGCAGAGTGGGCCCCAGACCAGGTTCTGAGCTGTTTACAGTAGAGACTGGGACCGATTATTCAGTAATCCAGCCTATGGGATCATAATACTGAGATTACACAAACAGGGAAACAGATCTACTGGTAGCAGTTTTCGAGATCAGATTGTTAATGTATGTGTGTGTGTGTGTGTGTTAACGTGTGTATGCTGATGACTCTGACACTGAGTCTTGTGTCTTTCGGTGTGCTCTGAAACACTCCACAAAAAAACAAACACATAAACTAACCCTGAACTTGGAGCAACTCAACTGTCTCCAAGGATCTATTATCTCAATACACAAACACGTGAATGCACACTCAAACACACACACACACATTCATACACATGCACGTACGCACACTCCTGGATGAGGATTCTGTGGAAGGGAAAAAGGAACAGATGTTTTTGAGGAATCTGTCCTCCTTTTATGACAATAAAAAAAAGGTGGACCCACACCTAAAGCCAGTTCATCCATTTACTGTAGATCTGCTCTGTGGAAATGAGATACAGCACCTAAAGCTTCTTTTTCATCCGTTGCAATGGCAGGGCTGAACCTCTAGGGGCACTAACGAGTCAAGAGAGAGTGTTGTTCTTGTTGGAGCACTGTGAGCATGTGCAGGCCATCAAGCCCCTTGGTGCTTGGAGTTTTCTACTCCGAGGCATCTCTGCAGGCCTGCTATGCTAATATTCTACCAGATCTGAAGCTCATGATGTAAAATGGCTAAATATTTATCAGTGTAAATATATCACGCCAGATGAATAATTAATCTGTTGAGGCCCCAGCTCATGTTTTCTAACATCGTTCTCCGCAGGGGGTGGGGGGGGGGGGGGGTGAGGTCTTTGGGGGGGGGGGGGGAGTCTTGGAGGGGTGGGGGAGTGGTACCCAACTCACACCCATTTGTTAGGAGTGTTGAGGCCATGAACAAAGTCATTCTCTGAGCCTGAGCGCTCTATTCATGTATCATTAAAAATATCAAAAGGTGAACCGGAAGCATTATTTCAAGTGACTCATCAGACTTGGAGATTAGCCTCAGTGGCAGTAGCAGAAACAGACCAGGAGTTAAATGATACTGTCAGTGATAAGGACTGGCAGGACTGGACAAGTCCCTCCTTCAAGCCCTGTGAAAACCTAATAAGAGAAATGACAGCCAGAAATCTATCATGTGCTGACATTTCCACAAATGTATCACAGTTGGGTGTGCAGCGAGGATGTTCTGAAATAGTCTGCGACCCACTGACAGTATTCTTGCCACATCGACTCCTACATGTTACTATATGATGCACCTTGTTACTAATTTTTGCACATTTTGTTGTTACTATATGTTCACTTATATTGCCATATGCTTAAATGCTTAAATGCTCACTGATAAGGATGATCCGACCACAGCAATCTTCATGTATGTGTCAATCTACTTGGCAATTAACCTGTTTCAGATTCTTTATTTTCTATCGTGGTCAGGTGACAGCCCCTGTATGGTAATGTACATGCAAGTCGAGGATAGGCAAAGAAGCCGCCTGGGGATAAAAGCGAATCCATGCGACGTGTTGCCACAGTGTCACTGTGCAACAATCAACTGGCAGCTGCGTCTCCGTTCCTCCTTCATGTAGTCAAATGTCCCTAGCTGTCAACATGGCTACCTCCAGTTAGATAACTATGTTTGTACAGTCACAGCATCACATTGTCACACACATAGCACAAAGGACAACCCGTGTAAAAATGTGCAGAACAGATTGCTGTCCTGTAATTGTCCCAGGCCCTGGTCACCGTTGATGTGTCTGACCACTGCTCCTGGTGGCTCTTGGAGGAAGGACAGCGGGATGGGAAAATGCAGGGAAAAAATATATTTGGGCGGACAGTTTGTCCAGGCTGTATCTCAAGGTCATGTATGTCACCTTGATAAAGGTGACATTCGTTAGCTTCTAGAATGTGTGTGTGTGACAAAGTGGGGTGTGTGTGTGTATGGGTGTTTTTGTGTTGCTGCTCCCTGAATGCGAAAAAACTTTTTCCTTCTCGTTTCTTCTATATCTGCGTAAATAGAACAAAAAGTACCTATATTTAGCAACATTTTCAGAAGGTGGTGTTAGAAATAGAATACAAGACCAGCATGACCTGACTGTGTCTAGCAGTCATGCACGTCACCCAGACATACCCCACCAAATAACTTCTATGTTGGTGCTATATAATGATTCGTTTTTTTGTTGTGTTGAATGTACTGCCTGTTTGAGCATCTGTGGATACAGCATATGTGTCAGAGTATGTGTGTCTATGGAAACCGTGATTTACTGTAACACTCGCCTCTTGGTAACAGGTTTGGACATTATCAAGCAGCAATGTCTTTGCAGATATTGATCACAAAGTGACCTTTACATACACACACACACACACACACACACACACACACACACACACACAGTAGCACATCCCCTCGCATGCACATACGTACACATTAACACTAATTCCATGTAAACCCCACTGCCGCCCATGCAAACACACACACACACACACACACTCACTCCTTACAGACACCAGCAGGATCAGTGTGATTTTTACTGCAGGGGGCCTGTCTCTCACTGCAGACAGACAGGCCTATAGCGAGCCTACTAGCACACACACTTGCACACACATGCATGTGCACACGCACACACTTTATGCACACACTGTTATTTTTTCAGTCTAGGATGTGTGTTGCCGAGGCAGTAAGTAAAATGTGACCTGATTACACATGGCAGAATTCACTTCAGCAGCTCTCTGTCATTCTCCTTACACACTTTCATCTCAATGCCTCTCTTGCTGCCTGTGTGTCTCTATCTCTATGTCTCTCTCTCGTCTTTTTATTGGTTGGCCCCTGTCTCTTTCAATTGTGTTTGAATTGATGTCGGAAGGAATGGAAAAATAATCACAAATAAATCTGAAAAAGAAAAAAGGTTCAACAACAGCAAATGTGATACCAACCCAGGTCAATACTACAAACACACACACAAACACACGCACACCCACAAACATAAATCACAACACCACAGTGCACACACATTAGCAGATACTGTAGAATACAGTAGTGGCACAGAGTCCAGCTTTTCCTTATCCAGCTTTAGTCCTGAACGACACAGTTGTTCACACAGACACACATGCACACTGTAATACTCTCCAATACTCTCCAATTTTCATGACATGCAAATCGGATTCTTTTCTAACAAAATATATCTGTCTCTCTTTCTGGTGCTCTGTTTTATTCTTTTCACTATCTCTCTCAGACTTGTACACACACACACGCACACAAAGGCACACACACAAATCCCACATGAGTGTGAAATAGAGTTATGTCAGCGTGTGTGTGTGTGTCAGTGTGTGTGTGTGTGTGTGTGTGTGTGTGAGCGTGAGGCATGACAAAGGAAATGTAGTGCATCAAGTCTCCCAGTTTAACATTGCTTAATTTGTGACCATTGGTGAACATTCAACCTGTCACAGCAGCTAAACCGCAGTGCAGCAGCTTTGCTCATCCCTCTCAGTCCCACCCCCTCCCTCTTTCCCTTTCGCTGTCCTTTTCTCTCTCTCGCTGTCGGAAGTATCGCTGTCGGTTTCCCTTTACCCCCTTCTCTTTTCTCGCTCTTTCTGGCTTTCTACCGCTGCCTTACTTTCCCCTATCTCGCCTTACTGCTCTGCTTACTACCTCCCTCTGTCAGTCAATCCTGTCCTTCTCTGAATCCCGCCTTGGTTTTTTCATTGAGCTCTGTCGTTCGCATCCATCTCCGTCGTTCCCATTTCCTGTATGCTTCTGTTCTTGTCTCTCTTGCTCTCCCTTTCGCTTTTTCTCTTGCTTTCTCTCTCTCTCTCTCTCTCTCTCTCTCTCTCTCTCTCTCTCTCTCTCTCTCTCTCTCACTCTCTCACTCTCTCACACTCTCTCAAGAGTGTGTGAGTCTTTCTTTCTCTCTCTCTCTCTCTTTCTCTCTCTCTCTCTCTCTCTCTCTCTCTCTCTCTCTGTCTCACACACTCTCTCTCTTACACTGTCTCTTTCACACACACTCACTCTCTTTCTCTCTCCTCCAGCTTATCTTCAGCGCAAAGTCACACTCATGATTTACGCCCTTTCACTGGGCAGGGGGAGAGATGAAGGTGTGTGTGTGTGTGAGAGAGTGCCAGGCACGTCAACCCGTGCATGTGCACGCGCATGTGCGTTAGCAGAGGGAAGCATTGCGTCAGGGGGTGTGTCAGGGTGGGAGGCGGGGCTGAGCCGGCTGCCAGTCAGTGACGTCAGCAGAGCACGTGTGCCGGTCATGGTTGGGAAGAGGTTGTGTGGCGGTTATCCAGCCAACGGCGAGGAGAGCTGCATCTCCACGATACAGTGTGTGTGAGCCCGAGACCCCCGAGCGTGTGTGTGTGTGTGCTGCAACCTGAGCGATGCTGAGTAAATAATGTAGACAGCGGTACTGGAGGACGGTGTGGAAAGGACCATGAATTATGCAGCCTGCAGGCGCTTTACTACAGCTGCTCTGTCTTGGAGAGAGCTGGAACCTGTGGCTGCCTCTCACTGACTGACTTGCTGACTGAATGCCTGCCTGCCTCCCCGCCTGACTGACTTATCGCTTGTGTTTGCTTCCTCAGAGAGAACATGTCCCACTACCATTTTATCAAATGCTGTAAGTAACGTCGGGTTATCTCTATTTGCTCTCATCCACCGCATCGCTCGCTCGCTCGCTCTCTCTCTGTCATTCTTGCTGTCTTTGCCGTGTTTGAGCGTGGGGCAGGTGGGTGCGCGTGTGGGTTTGGGAGAGAGTGCGTCTGCAGAGGTGTGTGCAGGGAGGTGTGCCGTTGCGTGTGCTCTTGTGGTGTGAGCTCACCGGTTTGCCGACATTGTGTGTTTCAGCGAGCTGGCTCTCTCTCTCGCTCTCTCTGCAGAAGCTAACTCTCTCTGTCATTTTAGCCTCTCAGACCAGACCCAGTCACTGCAGGTGGTATCGCTGCCTGTCATTTTACTGAATACTATCTGCTATGAGTATGTCTGTGCGCTTGTCTGGGAGAGAGGGACTGTGTGAGTTTTTGAAATGTGTAATTCATTTTTTATATTGTATGCGGTCATTGTGAGTGTGTGTGTGTATATGTGTGAGTGTGTGTGTGTGTATGTGTGAGTGTGTGTGTGTGTCCGTGATGCAGCACACTGCAGCTGTGTGAAGTTGACTGGTGAATGCGGCAGGTATCAGGAGGCTTTCTAGGGAGTCTGGGTGATTCTACTATAGTGACTGACAGACAGACAGAGATGGAGAGACAGAGACAGAGTGATGGGGAGAGAGGGGGGTTAGAGATAGCAAGAGATGAGAGAGAGAGAGGGAGAGAGAGAGAGAATGAAAGAGAGAGACAGAATGAAAGAGAGAGAGAAATAATAAATGGTTGAGTTTGAGAGTAAAAGAATGACAGGCTTGGATATGTGATGGACAGATGGGAAGATAGGAGGAGGGTGGATGAGAATGCTTAAGAGAGGGAGAGATAAAAGGACGGATAGTGCATGACCAAGGGTTAGGGAGAAAGCTCCTGGGACATAGAAAGGGAGAAGAGAGAGAGACACAAAGAGAGAGAGAGACAAACAGACAGACAGACAGACAGAGAGAGAGAGAGAGAGAGAGAGAGAGAGAGAGAGAGAGAGAGAGAGAGAGAGAGAGAGAGAGAGAGATCTGTGATGGAGTGAGTGGTGAAAGAAAGAGACTGTCACAAAGGATGACTGTGTGTGTGTGTCTTCAATTGGCTATATTGGGAGTGGTTATGGAATTGGGCTAGTAATCCAAAGTTGCTGGTTCGATTCCTGGCCGTGCAAAATGACGTTGTGTCCTTGGGAAAGGCACTTCACCCTGTACTTACTGTAAGTCGCTCTGGATAAGAGCGTCTGCTAAATGACTAAATGTACATGTAAATATTGGTTACTCTTATCTTCCGAATATAAGTACCCCCCTGAATAAAAGTACCCCCCGGAATAAAAGTACCCCCCGGACAAATCCTCAAAATCTAATAAAAGTACCCCCCGGAATAAAAGTACCCCCCGGAATAAAAGTACCCCCCGGAATAAAAGTACCCCCCGGAAAATTGCCAAATCAGCACGCAAACTGTGTCCATATGCGATCAAAATGTGTTCCTATCAGTGTAAGTGTGCATCTTTTACTGTCACTTGCAATCAGGAATATAAATGGACAGCAAATATGCCATTGCTAGGAAAAAACTTCAACACTTGTAGTTTGGAAATACATAATCATTATTAGAAATTTTCAAAAAAGAGGCTGTTACAAATATATGGTTACCTTTCCTCAAAAGCTTACAGTCAACATGACTGCAACATAACATGAAAACCACTGGACATACTTAATTATTACAAAGTAAAAAAAAGAGGCTGTCTAGTTACAAACATACATGTACTATCACTTTTCCTTAAACAGCTTACAGTCAACGTGACAACCACTACCAAATAAAGCAGTGCTAGGAAAATACTTCAATGCTTGTAACTTGGAAATACATAGTTACAAATCTGTCAATTAACAAACATGCCATGACTACTGGTATACGGTACCTCAACAAACTAGACACTGCCACGCAGCACAATTGCAGGTGCTGTGATATTCCTAATGACATCATCTCGCAGCACCTCATATTCCGCGTCTTGTGCGGCATAAAATCCTGAACTTGCACCAGTACTAGTTAAACCTTCAAAGTATCTACTTTACTTGAGTTTGCAAAATATAAAGAAGTAAATGCCCTGGGATTTTGTATTTGACGATGAAAGGGTCGTTGTCTTTAGGTTGTGACTGTCATGCTGGTGTGCAGAATGTGAACCGTTATGTGAGTGTACAGTAGCTCGAGCTAACATCAGAGCCATAATGAGGCTCTGGCTAACATTTACTAGCTTGCACTGACAACCAGTTGGTAGCTAATGTCGTTGACTAATGTAAGCTACTTGCCAGTAGCTAGCTAGCTAAGGTAGCTAACGTTTTCACGTCAAAGAGTTCAAATTTATCTTCCCTTCCCAAAAAAATGCATTGAATTTTCTAAAATTATGTCTCGATTTTCCCCCCCAAAAATGTACGTACCGTCCAAAATAAGAATGTACCGGGTGTATTTTCGGGTAAAAAAAATAAACGTACCGGTACGTTTATTCGGAAGATGAGAGTATATACAGATTGGTTAGATCCCCAGGCTGAAGGTGAACCAACAGAATGGAGAGAAAGAGGGACACAAAGAGACACGGGGGGGGGAGAAAAAGTTGTCTACAAGGTACAAAGAAAAGGGTAGAGTCCAAAAAGGGCCAGTTTAACGATGACATGCATTATATTGGTGTGTACGTGCACATGTGTGTGTATGGGCCCACCTTTTTTGACATGCACTAGGAGACGGAAGCACAGGTGTTCCTTTACCATTGCAGGAGAAACCACAATTTGGGGTAAGATTCATAAATGGCTGCCTGGTTTCTGGTTGAGGGTGACTGGTTGGATTTTGAGAGTTATATATGCCATATATACATTCTAGATGTATTTGTGTGTGTGCGTGTGTGTGTGTGTGTTTCTGTGTGTGTATTATGGTTTACAGTGAAATGTTGCCACTTGCTAGTGTTATTAACTGGAGCCCATGTGAGATGCTTCACAGTTGATGAATCACTGGCGGTGTGACAATGGCAGCTGTAGTTCTCAACCAGAACTGCTTAGCTCACTCTACCTTCTGACCACCCTCCATCTTCTTTCTCTTCATATATATATATATAAAGTATATATACATTATTACTGAGCAGACAGAGAGTGAAAACACTAATTAACAGCAATTGGTCAGCGCTACATCAACCTTTGTGTCAGCGTCAATGAAACATGTCATCCGACACATAACATGTGTTTATGGGTCAGACAGCATGACACTGTCTCCAGCTGCATGGTTTACAAGGATGACAAGTACATGAACCGGTGTTCTGAATCTGTGTGTGTGTGTGTGTGCGCGTACGGCTCGTGCGTGCACGCCGTTTGAGTGTGTGTGAGTCAGGACTCTTTAATGGGAGCTCATCACGTGCGTTTCGCAACCATAAAGCCAGTTACGAGCTCCGCATGAGTCTGTCATAAACCTAACCCAGCTGTCTCCTCCTTCGAGGAGAGAGGAAAAGAGGTAAGCGCGTGGTGAAAAGGTAGAGGGGATTTAAGGTGAGGGGGGGGGGGAGAGAGTGGGATACAGGGAGAGAGAGGGGAGAGAGGGGGGGGGAAGGCAGCGCGTGACGGAGGAGAGGGGTATCGTGGAGATGGGAGGACAAATGAAGTTGCATTAACGTTTGACAGGTTGCGGCACGCCGATGAAAGAGGAGATGAAAAGGATGTGGTGAGAGAGTGAGGTAAGGAGAGACAGAAAGAGCCTCTTTCGGTCTCTTTCAAAGAGGCGAGGAGACATAGACACAGAGAGTAGAGACAGAGATACAGTGTTGAGCTGCTGGGGGCTTGGTGAGTTCACCTCTGGTTCACATACCACATGCTGTGCTAGCTGTCCCAACACACACATGCACACACACACACACACCCCTTTTAGCCTCTTTCTCCCTCCACAAACCTACTGGCTCCTTCATCCTTCATTGTTTTCTGTAACTGCCCCCCTCCCACCTCCCCCAACCCCCAGCTGCACAGCTCACAAGCTCTGACCACTAGCTCTGCTCTGCCCTGGCTGAGACCTGCACTACAGATGCGCTTAATGAACTCATGTTCAATAAACCCTTGTGTTTGAAACCCTAACATCAGCATACTACAGTTATCTACCTGGACAGGTGGTCACAGTCCAAGGACAATGTGTGTTATTGTGTGTGTGTCGTCTTGTTTAACTACCCATGTGGGAACCAAAAGACTACAGTAAACTGTTTTTTCTAGGGGGGGGGGGGGTTAGGTGGTTTAGGGCTAGAGTTAGACTGTTAGTGTAACAATTACAGTGTTAAGGTTAGGGTTAATGTCAAGGTTAGGGGTTAAAGGTTGGGGATAGCAATATTTTGAATTGGAAGTGAATTGGTCCACACTAAGATAGTAAAACAAACCTGTGTGTGTGTGTAAGGATGTACTCTGCCAACTAATGCTGAACAGGTCATGACAGAAGACACAAGTTGTCAACCTGCATCTAATAGCTTCTGTAAACAACAATACATCAAACACAACGCTGATGAAGAAAAAGAGAGTGTCTGTAGGACAGAGAGAGAGATTTCTGAAAACTGTGTCTTGCTGGTGTGTGTGGGTACTGTGTCAATCGGAGATGGGAAACGAGAGAAGCGGAGAGGAGTGAGTCAGAGAGAGAAAAAGCAGCGTTTCTAATTTATCTACAGAGCCAGGCTTCCTGAACCTCCTCTACACCCCTGTAGGCCATCACTGACCTGAATTCTTGAAGTTATCATTGCTTTTACAAACCCACACACACATACACACACACACACACATGCATGCATGTATACACAGAAACATACGTTACACCAACACACGCAGACTGTAATTCGTACCAGTTAACTCTAGGTCTGGGCGGGGTTACCAGCTTTCTACATTCAGGGAGTCCTACAGTAGGTCAGTTACAGCAGCAGACCAGAATAAGGCTGACATACCATAATAAGACTGCTGAGTGTAAATAAGAGCCTCAGTCCTGGCCACATTCCAATGAAAGAGAGAGTGAGATAGAAAGAGAGACGGAGCGGAGAGAAAGAGAAAAAGAGAGACAGAATGGAGAGAGAGAGAAAGCTATAGTAAATATGCTCAGTCATGAGATCTGCTTCAGTCCGTGGGGAGAGAGGAGAGGAGAGACACAAAGCAGAGCCCTTTCTTCATTGTGACTCGCCTTGAGGTTATACAGATGGTGCCAGTGTACTTCATTATAAATACACACACACACACTCTTGCCTCGAGGTGAAACAGTCAGCGCTAGTGTGCTTCATCATCCAAGTGCGCCCTACCGGTCTGGAGTCTTGGGTTATTCTTGTGACAGTGTGTATTTGTGTGAAGGTTTCTCTCACTTTCTGAAACACAATGTTTTGCTTGTCTTAATGTTGGTGTCTTGCTGATATGTAACTACCCCTCCCTTCCTTCTAACAGGTTGTTTCCAGTTATGTAACGTCTTCCGTCAGAACATGGAGATAGACCAGTGTCTTCTGGAGTCTCTTCCTATTGGCCAGCGCCAGCGACTGGTCAGGAGGATGCGCTGCGACCAAATTAGGGCGTACTACGAGCGGGAGAAGAGTGTGCAGCGCCAGCAGGGCGGAGTCAAGG
This sequence comes from Hypomesus nipponensis, assembly GCF_054491055.1. NCBI lineage: Eukaryota > Metazoa > Chordata > Actinopteri > Osmeriformes > Osmeridae > Hypomesus > Hypomesus nipponensis. The sequence continues at coordinate 11,213,658 of NC_140383.1, read as the reverse complement.
CCCGAGCCCCACCCCCTGGCCCCAGGAAAAAGCTCCGCATTCGCTTCAGTCTCGGTGATGTCATCCAGGACGCCATCATACGCCACGATGACAAAGAAGGTGTGTGTGTGCGTGTGTGTGCATTTGTGAGAGCCTTTCCAGTCTCACACATGCACACCTTTATAGATTCACCTTTCTTTGACTTTCATCCTCGTGTGTCTGTACTTCTTTCTGTGCGTGTGTGTGCATGTGTGCGAGTGTGTGTGTGTGTGTGTGTGCGCAGCTGTGTTAGCTGGCGCAGTTTTTGTGCTCTCACACAAACTCAAGTGAAAGACTGCACCTACAACGTTCCGGATGACTGACAAGTTGTTTAATGAAGACCGGGTCATCCAAGACAAGCAGGCGATTACTAAGTGCTGTGATTTCTTCTAGTATCAGCTATGGAGATGAGGGTATTCAGCCACCCAAAGTCTCAGTATTTTTTACCTGGAAAATTGTGATAATGGGCAAACTGTCCTGACAGTGCTATGGAAAATGATTGCAATGTGTTGACATTGGTGCATAATATTGCATGTGCATGCTGCAGTGGGGACAGAGAGATCCAAGGGTCTGTGACCATTACAATACAGTAGACAGAAAACGGTGAAACAGCACTAAAGTGTATTTTAATCTCAAAATAAAATAATTACTAGTAACGAGTCCAGGTCTTCCGCGGGGCGTCGCTCCACCCGCGTTGCCCTCTCACGCCTGTGTGTGGGTGCAAAAGACAATTATTGAACTGAAATACTTGTGCGCTTGGCTGACTCTCACGTTGTCTCTGTGTGCGTGCCTCTCTCGCTCCCTCAGCTCAGCTTTAGTGAAGTGAGATGCTAATTAGCGAAGGAGTTCGAAGCCGTGTGGCTCGCTGTCTGAGCGGGGAGCAGAGAGCTGTTTAAGGTGCTCCGCCCCCTGGCTGTGAGGCAGCTTGGGCTACTGTGTCTTGTGCTGGGTGGATTATGAAGACAATACATACAGCATGAGCGGACGTGTATCCTCGTTCTAAACACTGGGGGCATGTTTCATGAGGGCCCAGGTTGCAGTCCAGACAGACAATACCGGTCCTAGGCCTGTGTGTGCAGCAACTGGAAAGTCCCTTGTAACTGTCTTCTGTCACAGTCACTATCTTGTAACTGCGTGTGTACAGACATGAACCGTTTTTTCTTCCCGTAACGGCAAAACATGCGTATGCCGGTGCATATGTGTGTTGGCTTGCGTGCATGGACAGATGCAACTGACATTCGAATTGACATTCTCCTTGGTAGGTGCGACAAACAGGCCAAACGTGTGAATGAATGTCGGACACAGTGTCAGTGGTACAATACAGGGCCCTGTGTCTTTCTCAGGCTCCCTCTCCCCACAGGGAAGTAACAACACAAAATACCATTGGCAGTGTTCTGCCAACAGAGAAGAAGTTAGCATGTAAGGGTGAGGGTGGGGGTGAGGGGAAGGGGGAAATGGGAAGGCAGTGACCGGGGATAAGGAGGAGAGAGAAACATGATGGGATAATTTAGCGGGTTGGGACTGCAAATGGGGGGTTTGCATTTGTGGCTTAACCAAGCCTCCCTGACCACATCCCTGGAAGAGCAGCTCAACTGGAAGGATGAGGGGAGAGGGGGGATTGAAGAGGTAGGAGCCCTGGACGAGAGGAAATGGGGAAGATGGGTGAGGTGTGAAAAGGAAATCAATTGTTTCTCCCTGGGGGGGTTGTCCGCCAGGGTGTTGATGAAGTCGGGCCCGCTCTTTTCTGACAGAGGGAGGTGAATGGAGACGACGGGCCGATAACTCCTCGGATGTTCCTTATCTGCTCCATCTTCCTGGTCATGAAATGAGAGCAATGGACGGATTCCAAACCGTATCCCATGACTGCTGCTGTGCCAGGCAGAGAGCAGAGCCAAGCCTGGGCTCTCGTGTCACCTTCATCCCATTATTTGTGTTCAGTGTTTTCTTTTTTTTTTTTTTATGTCCAGCGTCGTTTGTTTGTTTGTTTTTTCGAATGGAAAATACACTGAGGGTAGCTGAACAATCAGAGATAAGAGAGCAACACGTTCGATTTGCGCCTCATTAGCTGTTGAAAGCGTGTGAATCGTGGCCTCTTTGTCTCTCCGTACCTGTCGTAATTATAGTTGGTTCCTGGAACAGCTTGGGGCTCAGATTCTCCGATAGGCACACTGCTGTAGAGGAGCTGAGTAATCAGAGATAACTCATTGGGCCACATCACGCACGCGCACGCGCCCAAGCACACACGCAAATGTACACACCCAACCGACACGTGCACACGCACGCGTGCACCCACATGCTCTGTTATCAGCCATGTGGCGAAGCAGATCACATGGAGCACACTAAAAAGAGTGGGAGGAAGTAGAATGAGAAGGCTCTGGGGAATTGGATAGAGAAAGGAAGGGGGGAGTCAAAAGGATGACAAAACTCAATAAAAAGAGAGAAAAATGAAGGATTGCGAAGTTGGGAGAGGATGTAAGAGAGCTGAACGAGGATGAGAAGAAGCAGGAGGGAAAAAAGAATGTGAGGTCGCCCGGTCCTATTTCCTCCATTCCTCACTGCCGTATGTAAACTGGAGGCTTGCATGCCGGGTGACATTTGGTGAAATTGCTTTTCTAGACTCGTCTCTAAACTCCATCGGAGATCTGTGTGTGTGTGTGTGTGTGTGTACATGTGCGTATGTGTGTGTGAGATGGGCATCGGCTCCCTTCACAGAGACACAGCTGGTGATTCGTTCACATCACCATCCCGGGCTATCCCACAATGATCACCTAGAATATTACATGGGAAGGGTGTGTGTACAGTATGTGTGTGTGTGTGTGTCACAGGTGGCATTCGATGTTACAATCAGTTGCCATCAGACAGAAATTTGATTTTATGATTTAGATTTTTATGATGAGATAGAGATGATGGGCTGTATGAATTATTTTTGTTCTTTCAGACAGAACATTGTGTAGGATGTGTGTGCGTGTGTGTGTTTGCACAGGCATATGTGTGAGTCGACTGAGACATGCAGTTACACTGTGGAAACATCATTCCATGTTGAGATAGAAAATATGTCTGTCCGCAGGACAGATCACCTCCCTCCTGGCCCCATCTATTTGGATCGGCAAGTACAGGCACACACACACACTGTGTGTGTGTGTGTGTTTGTGTGTGTGTGTGTGTCTGAGTGTGTGTTTTCAGGGACATGGCTATTACAACCACATATCGATCCACCTCCCTGGATTCTCTGCAATGGTCATGTCTTACTGTCACACCAGGCTAAAGCCACTTTACAGAACATAACGGGAGAGAGAGAGAGAGAGAGAGAGAGAGAGAGAGAGACAGAGAGAGAGAGAGAGAGAGAGAGAGAGAGAGAGAGAGAGAGAGAGAGAGAGAGAGAGAGAGAGAAAGAGAGAAAGAAAGAAAGAAAGAGAGAGAGAGAGAAAGAAAGAGAGAGAGAGAGAAAGAAAGAGAGAGAGAAAGAAAGAAAGAAAGAAAGAGAGAAACAGGTACAGCAAGAGAGTAATGCGGCAACAACGACCTGTTTTAATGGATAGAATTTGAGTGCATTCCATCAGTAGGTCACCTACTGAGGCTTCACTGACAGGGTTCACCAGGGAGCACACAACTGGGACCCTGTCCCCTGGCGATAGGAAGACGAAGAGGGCCTTTCTATCTGACAAAACCCATGATGGAAACCTCCTGGTCTCAGCGATGCGCTGACAGAGAGGAAGGGGCTTATTGTTCTAGAAGGCCGAGGGAGAGGAATCAGCAGCTCATTTCAGAAACATGGGTAGTGCACGGGTCTTTGGCGGCTATGAATGTTGGAGTAAGAGAGGAGAGACAGAATCGTTTACAACAGATTGGAAACATGCATGAGGCTTGTATCGGTGCCGTTGAGGGGTTAGGAAGTGATAGAATGCGGAACCGGTTTAGGTGGGTAAGCTGTCATGTTTCAGGAAGTACAGTTTCCTGGATATGAGGAAGCTTGATGCTGAAAGAAGAGGGCGATGGCACAGAGATATGGAGACGGAAGGAGATTGGAGGGACACAGAGCATCAACTGTCCAGATGATGCAAGTATCTGGAAATAACAGTACTAGCACACGGTACCTACTGCAGCCTGCACTCAGCCACACACTTACATCAACGGACGCTAGCTACACACTCAGCCACACACAGACAGCTACAGACACTAGCTACACACTCCGCCACACACAGACAGCTACAGACGCTAGCTACACACTCAGCCACACACATCACACAGGCAGCTACAGATGTCAGGCTGGAGAGGCTACCTGATAGCCCATTATGCAATGACTATGTTATGCAAGAGAGATAAGTGTGGCTTGATGAGGTCTAATAAAAGTTATCTCTCTCTCCCTCTCTCTCTCCCTCTCTCTCTCTCTCTCTCTCTCTCTCTCTCTTACACACACACCCATTACATCTGGTAGCATTTGGTCTGCGGTTGTGAAGCTGGAGGCTTGTCTCTAAGCTGTGGTCCTACTTGGAATGTGCTGATGGGAAAGATGACGTCATTCTTTGATTGGGCGGTGGAATGGTGGTGTTCCTCAAGGTCTTGATGCTGGTCAGAGGGGTGGTGCTAGGGTGATACTGTGGTCCTACAACCTCTGTCTTCAATCCCCCCTCTCTCTCTCTCTCTCTCTCTCTCTCTCTCTCTCTCTCTCTCTCTCTCTCTCTCTCTCTCTCTCTCTCTCTCTACGTCACACACACACTCTTTGCCTCTCTCTCTTTCTCTCTCTCTCTCTCTCTCTCTCTCTCTCTCTCTGTCTCTCTCTCTCTCTTTATCTTTGCCTATCTCTCTAATTCCCTCCCTCCCCTCCCTCCAATCTGGTTGCTATAGAAACTCCACATAGTATGTGCTGACAGCTGTTTTGCAGTTTTTGCCCCCAAATGATGGCTTGCTTCTTTCTGCTCCTCACCCACTCCCCTCTCTTCCTCTCTGCTTTTCTGCCTCTCTACCTCGCCTCCTTACTTTCTCTCCTGCTCTCTCTCCTCTAACTGTTGGTTAGGGTTAGTTGTATTGCATGAACTGATTCACCTTCTCTAAACACGCTTGGCCTTGCCTTATTGAACAGCATACAGGCAAATGAAGACAGCCGGTCAGTGCTGACAAATGGTCCAACAGTAGAGACAACAGTGAGGTGTACTGACAGATCGACCAATCTTGACCCTGTCCACTGGTCACACGGTCAAGCTTGTCTCCATGTCTGCCCACTCTGGGGTCAGAGCTCCTGACCTCTGACCTCTTTGTAGCTGCAGTCTGTCAGGTCCCCCCACCCATTCGACACTGACTGATGGGTGGTCAGACACATTGGGCTGCCCAGACTACTGATAAAAAAATTACAAAACTGTATTAAACGGCTGCCTTCTACAAAATCTGCTTCTTCATTTAATTTAAACCTACCTCTATGTTTAATCTCGGCTCTAAACCCAGGGATCCCAAGGATGCCTATTAAGAGGTAAAGAGTGGGCAGAGGCAAGGGATTGAGGAGAGAGGGGGGGATAATCACGTTGATGGACTTTGGTGCGTTTCCCATCAACCATTTAACCTCCATTAAACACTAATGACTGATATATGGGTGTGTATGTGAGGGAGAGTAGACATTGTGCGTGTGTTTGTGTGTGTCTGTGTGAGCGTACTAAACCTGCAAGATCAACAGCACTGAATGGTGCCTGTTATTGAGGGGCTTCTCATGTAACATGCTGGTTAATTGAGGAAGGCAGCGCCGGCCAGACAGACAGACAGACAGACAGACAGACAGACAGACAGACAGACAGAGAGACAGACAGACAGACAAGCAGTCAGTCAGTCAGTCAGTCAGTCAGTCAGTCAGTCAGTCAGTCAGGCAGGCAGGCAGGCAAGCAGGCAGGCAGGCAGGCAGGCAGGCAGGCAGGCAGGCAGGCAGGCAGGCAGGCAGGCAGGCAGGCAGGCAGGCAGGCAGGCAGGCAGGCAGGCAGGCAGGCAGGCAGGCAGGCAGGCAGGCAGGCAGGCAGGCAGGCAGGCAGGCAGGCAGGCAGGCAGGCAGGCAGGCAGGCAGGCAGGCAGGCAGGCAGGCAGGCAGGCAGGCAGGCAGGCAGGCAGGCAGGCAGGCAGGCAGGCAGGCAGGCAGGCAGGCAGGCAGGCAGGCAGGCAGGCAGGCAGGCAGGCAGGCAGGCAGGCAGGCAGGCAGGTAGGCAGGCAAGCTCAGAAATGATGGAACTGGGGTGTGTCTGGTCCAGCCCGACTGTTTCCACTCACTCCAGCTGCCCAGAGAATGTGTCTGTGTGTCTGTGCATGTGTGCTCATTAGACAGACACACATCAATTTAGATCATGACTCCATTAGTTCAACTGCACCACAGGGGTCATCGATGATGGTCATGAGATGGACTTGTCACCACAGTAATTGTCATGGTTACTAACCTCACGGCTAACTGTGCTGGGAGTCACATCTGGAGTGTGTGTATGTGCACTGTACTATACTGTATGCATGTCTGTTGGGTGACAGTGGACACACTGCTGGTGTGAAGCGTTCCCGTGTTTTTCCCCCAATCCACTCAGTCATGTTGTTGATGCAGGAAACAGAATCAAACCACTCTCGCTCTCTCTCTCTCCCTGTTTTCTCTCTCTGTCTCCACCCTCTGACTCCATTTCTCCATCCCAGTCACAGTTCAACTGTACACGCCCTTGCTTTCTCCCTCTCCTCCTCTTCCCTCCGTTTCCTCTCTCCCCTCCGGAAAGCTGTATATGTGTTTCCATCACTCAGAGGTCCGTTCATTCACCGGTGTCGTGAAGCTGAGAAATAAATGTGTGAAAGTCAAGATGATCTGTTTTGCTGAACACAATGTCTGTTCGTACGTGTGTATGTGCGCGCGTGCGCGCGTGTGTGTAGAGTGTTTTAGACAGCTGATCTCTGTCAGTGTGTGAGGGTGCTCCAGCTGAGTGCACCTGACGCGGTGCGATGGGAGTGGGCTGGTGCCAGTGTGTATGCATGTGTGTGTGTCAACACACAGTGAGTCCCTCAAGGGCAATCCAAGGACAGGGGGGCTCAGTATATCAGTACAGCAGGAAGCAGAGGCTAACCGTTTGTGTGTGTACACTGTGTGTGTGTGTGTGTGTGTGTACACTGTGTGTGTGTGTGTGTGTAATTCTCTCGCTCTGTGTTCCTTAGTGCTGCATCTCTTAAAGGAGGGAGCAGACCCCAACACACCTGCCTCCTCAGGGGGGTCCCTCCTTCATCTGGTGAGACACTCTCTCCCACACACACACACACACACACACTCACAGTTGAACACAAACAATAACACACATAGACACCCACACAAACACACACACACACTCCAACACACACAAATGCACTGACACCAATCAAGCCTCATTCATTCCCTTCCATTGTACATACAGTGCCTATTGTCTGCTGTTGTTGTTACAACTGCTGCTATCAGCAGTCTTCCACAAGCACCCCACTAATAGTTTAAAGCCCAGCAAAATATTGCATGTTTACATAAATGTCTTCGACGCTCAGTTCAAACACGCATCCAATTAACCAGCTTGATGAACCTCAACTTGAACATGGACAAATTGAATGGACCGACCAATTCAATGGTCACATAAACACAAATGAAGTATCGATTTTTTGTTCCCCATCCCATAGTGTGCTCGCCATGACAACGTTTTTGCGGCCGAGCTGCTGGTGGAGCGGGGGCTGAACGTCAACCTGCAGGACGAGGACCTGTGGACGGCTCTGCACGTGGCGTGTGTGTGTGACCACGCCGACATGGCGCTGCTGCTGCTGCTGGTGAGATTCCACACACTCGACTCCCGCACACACGTGCACGCGCACACACGCACGTGTGCTCACACACACACACACACACACATATTTACACGCACACATACACACGCGCGCACACACGCTGTAACCCACTCCCAGCCATCTTGATGGTAAAAATAGGGACATGAAGCTTCAAAGGCATGAGGCCCTGTGGAGACTGGGCCAGTCCTGTGGTGGTTCTGTCAGAGGGGCTCTGGGCCCGGTCTGTGGTTCTGCTGATTAGACCCGGGGTAGGAGCCACGCCAGATGGAGGGGAGGAGAGGCTGGGACCAGCCCAGACACTAGGGATGCAGGCTGGGCTTGGTCTGGGCTGGGCCGGGCCCAGGCCTGATCTGGTTCAGATGATTAGCTCCATGGGGGCTGGGTTGAGTTCTGGGGTCGGTTCTCCTGATTAGGTCCAGTGTGATTGCAGACCACCTCGGTGGGGTTGTCATCCAGCTGGGAGGAGGTGGTGATTGAAGTGCTGCCAGGGAGAGACAGAGAGAGTGTGGGGGGGAGAGAGAGAGAGAAGGGGAGGGAAAAAAAGAGCTTGGAAGAGAGAGTGTGAGTGAGTGAGTGAGTGAGTGAGTGGTGGGGGTGGCAAAAATATTTCCCCAGAGCAGAGTTCCATGGAGGACAGTAGTGTGTGGGGCTGTGCGTGTCAAACGGATATGCCAGACGCCATTTCTGCCTGAAGTACAATTGATATTAGACATGGTATTCCAGGGAGAGATGTAGAGAAAGAGACGGAGAGATGTGAAGAAAGAGAGGGAGAGATGTGGAGAAAGAGAGGGAGAGATGTAGAGAAAGAGAGGGAGAGATGTTGAGAAAGAGACGGAGAGA
>NC_140383.1:11127500-11200000 GCF_054491055.1 Hypomesus nipponensis | reverse complement strand
GTTTAGCTGAGGGTTGGAGTGAGCGGGCTTTAGTGCAACTGTTTCTACTCAGGTATCCAGCTTTGTCTTTCTACTTCTCACCATCTCTCTCTCTCTCTCTCTCTCTCTCTCTCTCTCTCTCTCTCTCTCTCTCTCTCTCTCTCTCTCTCACCCCCACTCCCACCATCATTTCATCCAGCTGCCTGAGGAACAGCCCATATATCTTTCTCTGTGTCGACCTAACAGGGTCATTTGCATTCTGTTAGCTGGATATGTTCCGTGGGGGGCGTGGTTGTTGAGAGCCTCTGTCAGTGTTATCAGGCCTGGCAAACCTGCCAGCACACTGCTCTTTATTGTTCGGGGCCACGGCACAGATTTATGGATGAAGACTGACAATGGTGACCCGAGAGCAATGTCCTGGTGTGACTGGAGAGAGAGAGGCAGGGAGAAAGAGAGGGAGAAACGAGGTGGTGGTGGGGGGGGATGGGGGGGGGGGGGGGGGTTTATCTCACACCATAACAGAAGGCTGAACTACCCGAAAGACCAAACACACATTAATCATGTCTTCTAAACACATGTCATCCACACACACGAGCACACACACCTGCACACACACACACGTACACAATACACACACACTCTTGGCCTCCTTCCTTTAACCCCCCTCCCCACAGACCCCAAGCTAATGAGTTCTTTAATTCACTCTATACTGTGTTAATGCCCGTCTGCTGGGAAGGCCCGATAATCTCCTCTACTTTATCATCCATCTTCCCTGATGGATGAGCAAAGCGGCCGCTCAGTCAGTCTGGGTCTTCTTCCCTTTCTCCTGCCTGGCGTTCCTGCCTGGCTTCCCACGGGCGCTGTGACGTTTGGCAGACGGGGGTGAACGTTCTCCTGCAGGACGTGAACGGGAACATTCCTCTGGACTACGCCAGCGAGGGAACCGAGACCAGTTACATCCTCCGCAGATACCTGGAGGAGAACGGTATGGAAGCACGCGCTCACGCACACGTACTCGCACGTCCACGCGCACACACCGTACACACCAACAAATGCAAACACATGCGGTACACAAACGCGGCGCCTCCAAATCACTCAAAGCGTTCACGTTCATACTCACTGATACACCTGCACACTGACACACAACCTTGTTCACACTATATACAAAATGATATGGAGGCAAAGCATAGAAAAGAAGCCAAATCAATGAATTTGTACGTATTTGTATGAATCAAGTATTTAGGATCATATTTAAATGTGGTTCATTAAAGGTTCATAAGTCATGTAGACGAACATAATTACAGAGAATGAGGGGATGGACTGACATATCTTATACAGAACAATGGTGCCACAAATGGTGAAAAGAGAGCTGGTTTTTGGCACATGAACCCCCCTAGTCCCTACTCCATCCTGTTATGGCCGACCGGTTGACCCAAGCACAAAACAAAAAGCCAAGACAAGCAGTTTGAGGTTGAGCGGGTATTTAAAGAGCGGACTGAGTGAGCAGGCAGGCACGGAAGACAGGACAGGAAGGGCAGGCAGGACAACCAGGCAGAACAACCAGACAAGCAGGACAACCAGGCAGGCAGGCAGGCAAGGAGATGGGAATCTGAGGATCATTACATCAAAAGGAGGTTAGTACTTCATCAACCCGAGACTTAGATATACAAGTCCAAGAGGCCAAAAACAAACCTGACTGGTAACCGCAGCCACCTATTTGGTTGTGAGTGGATGGAAAACCAGGGTTGAAATACTGTTGAGGAAATTAGGTGATGAAACACAGGTGTGTAGGCTGAACGGGTTGGTCTGGAAAGCTGGAGCCTGGAACCACACAAGACGGGCAGGGGAGAGCCGGCATGGACTAGGTGGGAGTGGGGAGCGTGACACATCCCAGGCCCCACATCCATCCCCAGCCCCAGTGGAGGCGCTAACATGCTAACATGCTAACACCAGACATAGGCCTCGTTTGTGCTGAGCCATCCATCTACCTCAAAGTAAGAGCCACTTAGTCTCTACATCAATACGTCACCACAGACAGTGAAGGAAGGGGAGGGCGGAAGAGCGAGGGATGATGAAAGATACACCCTCCCCTCCATCACCATCCACGCCCCCTCATACTCAGGGGCTGCATCAAGCTTGGGTAATTCATCATTATAGTATGGTGGTCCCCTGAAACCTTGCCTCCATTTCTCCCTCCCTGTCTCTATTCATCCCTCCCTCCTTTCATCCCCTCCTCCCTGTCTCCTTTATCATGGGCCTCCATCCCTTCTGCCAGAGTACAGACTTCCAATCAGGAGGAACAGGCCACTCGACTACAAACCCTCATATGTGCAAGACATGAAATAAACAGGACAGAACTTAAGACACTCAAAACATGCAGGCCGTCGTAACATCCAGTCGTTTCATCTCCTGAAACTCCTGAAAAAGCTGTCACAGAAAGATAGTCATTTATCTGGAGCTGATTACTCAAATCCATCTAAGGAAAAATTACAGTTGCTTTCATGGTTTTAGATGAGCTTGTCTTTATGAAACCTATGGAAGTGAAGTTCAAAGGCCAGCCCTCTTCTGTTCTCTCTGTCTTCACCATTTCTATCCTGCCCCACTTTTAGTTTACCAAAGAGCTACAGCCATCACTCCCTCTGAGAGGCGTGCTGTCTGTGTGTGCGTGTGCGTGCGTGTGTGTGTGTGTGAAGGTGAGGTCCAGCCCCAGGCAGACTGATAGCACAGTAGAGTTCCTCTCAAGCAGAGAGAAGGTCAACAGAGACAGAAGACGTGGAGAGATATGTTACAGAGAGACAGAGGGAGAGAATGGGTAGACGGAAACGACAAAAGAGAGGGAGGGAATGGAAAAGGAAGGACAAAGCGAGAGTCTTCTTCCCTTGTCCACCCATTACCCATGCATGCATACGCGCACGCACGGAAACACTTAAACAGCTTCCTGTTGTGGGCTTTCCCCGTCGAAACGATGTGGGCATGCCCAGATCCCTCCATATCCTCCTCCGAATGCACCCTGACACACACTGGCTCTTTGTAACCATAGCAACCTGACTACATCTTCTATATCCCCCGCAAGTCGTTTGGGAGTAAGTACACTGCACTCACACACAAGCACACCATTCCGGTCTTCCATCTGTTTAGTACTATGATTTTGTTTGATCAATCTTTGATCAATCCCCATGGTCGATTCATACTCTCTGTGATCGATAATGTATTCATCTTCTTTTTACTTAAGTGACAGCAAATGGCCGAGGCAGCCTTAACAATGTCTCCCGTTGTGTTTAAGAATGACAGGTCATTGATTTCACGCAGAGTGGGATTATGGGAAAGACTGGCCCCCTGGCCATCCCAGTTCCCTTTAGTCTGTGTCAGGCCCTCAGATAGTCCACACCCTTCCACCAAACCAGCTTGATGAAGACATATTCTGGAATATATATTCCAGTGCTAACAGGATACGTTTTTTGAAAAATGTTAAGGATCAGTGTCATGCAGGTTCACTAGTCTGTACTGTCCACACACCATACTTTTTTGTATGTTTGTATAGTTACAAGCGTGATGACAAGAACACAGGTGATAATACAAGTTGGTGTGTGTGTGTGTGTTTCCAAAGGTGTGGATGTGTCGTCCATGCACATCATGCGTCTCCAGAGGCCGAGTACCATGCTGTCAGACGTGAGGCAGCTGGTGTCCAGCAGGGGCAGTCTCAACCAGCCCAACCACGACGGGGTAACCCTGGTGAGACACGCCTTCACCCTCAGTGAGAGAGAGAGCACAAGAGAGAGAGTTAGAGAGAGAGAGAGAGAGAGAGAGAGAGAGAGAGAGAGAGACTGACTGACTGACTGTGTGGCATGGAAAATGTATGTTTGCCTGTTTTGTGTTGCTTATATCAGTCTTTGTCTCTTTCTACACCTCTCTCGCTCCTCCTCCCAGCTCCACATAGCGTGTGCCAGTGGCTACAAAGAGGTCGTCGCGGTGCTGCTTGAGAATGGGGTCGACCCCCAGCCTTACGACAACAACTACTGGACACCTCTGCACCTGGCCGCCAAATATGGACAGGTACCAAACCATCATACTAACATACGCAGTACCAAACATGTTGCAACAGACTGACATTTCCCAGATTCGTTAAGAAGCTCTTAAGCGCTAAGAGCTTCTTTGGAGCGTTCTAAGAGCGTTCTAGAGCGTTCTTAGAACGCTCCTAAGAAACTCTTAGCGTTAAGAGCTTCTTAACAAATCTGGGAAACGCGACCATTGTCAGTATGTCGTGCGTAACCTGACAAAAGCTTTGAAGAAGACCACAGATCTTTGCTGCAATAATAATTACATTAAAGTCAACCAGCTTGCTCATTGGCCAAAGATCATCTCGATCAATGGAACAACCAACGCAGCCCTTCTACCCCAACGTGAAGACTCTTTTTGGGTCTATTGGTCTGCATCTGCGTTTCGTTGTCAAATGAAACATGCTCCCTCAGATGGGGGAGATTGATATGGAGGCAGAGGGGGTGGGGCTAGGGGGTGGAGGGCGGGGGGGTGATATGAAGAGAGGGGAAACGGTTGTGTTCAAATCTCGCTGACGCGGCCACATTGGTGTAATTACATTTCTGGGCTTTGCGCGGCTGCTGACAAGAGGAATGTATTCGCTTTTCGGAGGCTTCCGTTCTCTCTGTCTTGCTCTTCGCACTCAGGGTAGTCTCGGCTCTGTGGGGCTTTTTAGACTCCCCTCTCCTCTGCCCCTCACCTGAGTTCATGTTCTTCTCTCCCTCCCATCTGTCTCTTGCCGTCTTCACTGGTCTCAGCATCTTGCTCTGCCAGCAGATCTTTGATATGGCAACTACATCCCTCATAGAGACAAATTTACTTACGAGCACACGCGCTTGGTCCTCAGTGTCAGTATTCCGCCCACTGGGGATACAACTCCAGGATGGATGGGTATCTTAAATGAGATGTCAGTGGGCTCTGATAAGAAAATCAGCCATGCAGAGAGGGGAGTGTTGGGAGAGAGAGAGAGAGAGAGAGAGAGAGAGAGAGAGAGAGAGAGAGAGAGAGAATGAAGAGAGAGGTTCCGAGGACCCACAGCGTCAGAACAGGCATGGCATCGGGTGGATGTAAGTTTGTTCCTCCGACTGCAGTGGCATCGTGAAGATCCTCAGGATCGATCACGTTTTCCCTGCAGTGTTAAATCACCTGAGCAGGTCTCCTCCGCACTCTTCATCACGCTCTCTCTCCCTCTCTGTCGCTCTCCGCTTCTCCTCCACACTCTTGACTGCTCCCGCTGCCCCCCCCCCCCCCACACTCCCCCCTCCTCTGAAGTGGCTGGCACTTTGCATACCTACTATGCTTCGAGGCACGGCACGGCCCATCCAATCACAGAGCCCCACTCACTCAAAGACCTCTTTCACACATGCTTACACACACACAAGCCCCCTCACAAGAACAACCACACGACTACATCAAACAGCATATATTATGTATTATATACTCATGTCCCCAAGACAGAACGCGGGTATCACTCTGCTGCCAGAGCAAGTGTTATGTAACGAGCCGGAAAAATCCTTGTAAAAGGTTCTGTAGTGAGTCTGTAGTGAGTCATAACTGACTGTACTGCATGTGCGCTGCAGTGCACACACCCTTGTACTCAAGCTGGTTGAGTAGCAAATTAGCGAATGCCAGGTGACCTTTCTGAGGTTAGAGTACTGTAACTTTATCTCTGACCGTGAGCTCCAACACTTCTGTCACCATGGAGATAATATCCCATAGCTCTCTGTATGAGGGTACCTGCTAGCCATGTTCTTAACTTGTAACTCGTCATTTGTAACTTGAGCTCCATTTACAGTCATCAGCGTGAGTCTTTGAGATCACATACACCTGCAACAACTGTACTTGGCTGCTGTCTTTTCTGCAGCCTCTCTTCTTGCACCAAGCCTGCCCCGGCCTCCACCGACCTCACTCCCCCTCCCCCTAGATTCCACTGCTTTCCTTTCCGTCCATCGTCACCCTTCTTTCTCTATCCCTGACCTGCTTCCCTATACATCCCCCAGTCTCCACCACCAGCCCCCCTGCCTCACCCAGCCCAGCCCGGCCTCTCTTTGCGTCTCCTCTCTTTCTGACATTTCTGTGGTCCTCATATGAACCCCAGCCCTGGGGTCAACCCTGTAGTGATCATGCCCACCAGGATAGAGGGTGGGACTGTATCAGGTAGTGTGTGTGTGTGTGACGGTCAACAAGCTGCAGCCTTAGAGACTGCCAGCTGCTCAGCTGGCCCAGATCCAACTAATCAAAATGTGCTGAGTCACTCCATTCTCCCTTTCACTACTCTCTCTCAGTACCTCCCTCCCTCCCTCTCCCCCTCTGGCAAAGGTATTTCATCTAACTCTCAGCAGTGTACTGGGCGTATATGTGCAGTAGATCAGATTTTGCCAGCAGATATGTAAATAGTCGACTCCGGCTCACCAGTCTCTGTACCTCATCAGAGACATTGTCACATCATGACCCAAGAGTAGGGGACAGGTGATCAAAATGAGAGAAACTTCCGGTTGTGTGATGGACACAGATACAGTCTCCTGCACTGCAGAGCCTTCGAGACAATGTTCCAACAACTACGTACATATTCAGCAGCGCTTAACAAGAATGTGACTGTTGGAAGTAGAAAGGTAGTTCATCGGGAAGAACCAGTAGCAATGCATCTAAAAGCCAATGGAAGAGGAACAAATCTATACTGATGACTCAGGCTAATCAAGCTAGCACAAGCCACTCCATCGAGGAAGCCTAGTGGAAATTCCTTGATTCTAAAGAGAACATCAAGCACCTAATGATCCTCAGTCATGTGTAAACAAACTTGAATAATTTAGGAAACATATTCGGATATCAGCAACATTTATGACAGGAGTCTGAGACTAGAGAGAGCTGCGATGTGAAAAAGTGATGCAGAGATGACAGCAAGATGCGAGGATTTGCTAAACAGAACCAGGCAAAACAGCATCCGGGTTGAACAAATGCCTGAAATTGAAGACAATTCAAAGAAATGGATCTAAATCTAAAATGTGTGTGTGTGTGTCCATCTGTCCATCTCTCTTCAAACAGACAAGCATCGTGATCCAATTACTGAAGCACAGAGCTGACCCCACACTATTGAACTGCAACCAGGAAAAGCCCTCAGGTACACAGTGACACATCTAAGATTAGTGATCACATTATCTTAGATAACGTTTCTGGTAATGAAACAAATAAATTGCTTTATATTGTTCAAGATGAGACTTTTTGTTTACTGCTAGTACAAGAGTGATCAGACATAGAAGGATGCTGGGACAAACACACAGCAAATGTAATAAAGTTCATCTTTTTTTTTTTATTCGTCTGTGCCCTCACCCCATTGGAATAAACTCATCCATTACACAAACAGAGAACATTTCCATTGCTTATTCCTGATGCACAAATGCACAAATGCAATAATACAGACACACACACACACAATCTGAATGATTGAAGGTGGTTGGGGTAATCATCGGAATCATATTAGATTCATATAATTATATAATTTCATAACACACAAATATCTGACTCTCATTACTGGAAGCATTTGGGACTAGTAGAGCGCAGTCTGACGAATATAATTACTACCACACTGCTACCACACCACTCCATGCCTACTTTGCAGTTATTTGGGGAATTTATTTTATTAAACGGACATAGATCTGAAATACCCAAGCACATTCCTGTAGCCTTAAAGTTGTAATCCCCTAAGATGTCTGTGTACCTTCTGAAAGTCACATTGCCGACACGTACAATGGTGAGCGTGTTGGGTGAATACCAAATGCTAACCTGGTAATTACACTGCTCCAGTCAGTATAGTCTCCCAGGGCTGAGAAGCCAAGCACTAATCAATACCTCTCTTTAACACGAAGGCTGAGGCAGGGCAGTGACAGCCCTGGGACACGAGGAGAATCCCCTTCTTTTCACTTAGAGGTCCCTAGGATATACATGCTGAAACAGTGAGAGAGAGAGAGAGAGAGAGAGAGAGAGAGAGAGAGAGAGAGAGAGAGAGAGAGAGAGAGAGAGAGAGAGAGAGAGAGAGAGAGAGAGAGTGGGGGGGGGAGGGAGAGAGAGAGAGAGAGAGAGAGAGAGAGAGAGAGAGAGAGAGAGAGAGAGAGAGAGAGAGAGAGGGGGGGGGGGGGACGGAGAGAGAGAGAGAGAGAGAGAGAGAGAGAGAGAGAGAGAGAGAGAGAGAGAGAGAGAGAGAGAGAGAGGGGGGGGAGAGAGAGAGAGAGAGAGAGAGAGAGAGAGAGAGAGAGAGAGAGAGAGGGTGGGGGGAGGGAGAGAGAGAGAGGAAGATGAGATGATGGAGATGAAAAGGGACAGTGGAGGGAGGTGTCAGAGAGAAGCTGTTGAGTTCAGGAGGATGTCAGTGTGTCTGAGTAGTATAGGGAATGAACACCCCTCCTCTACTCCTCATGGACAAGTTCAAACCATTAAGTGCACCTTAGAGTGCTAAGGGATGTTCTGTAAGCCGTTTCACACTGTTGCATGTTTTTCAGATGTTTCAAAAAAGGTTTCCCCTGTGTACAAACAAGCATATCTTGCTATACACATCCTTGGCAGAAAGGTCTATAAAAATACGCAACAGTGTCAATGTCAGTGATTTAGTTATAACGTAACAGCCTTGCAATGTTAGCTTCGTATATGTTAGTGAAAGAAAAATAAATCTCCTAAGGAAGCTACAAAAGCTTACACACAGTGTCACCCCCTCTTCACCAGCTCAACCAAGTATAGCAGTTTGGCTAGCGTTAATAACACATTGAAATCGAATATCTTACATTACTGTATATGTATATAAAATAAATATGATTATTATTTTGGTATTGGCATGGCAACAACAAAAAGCATGCTATGCTATAAATGTTTCAAGAAGCCCTTGAATGCAGCTTCACAGACTTTTCCAGAAAGATGATAAGGGGGGGGGGGGGGGGCTGACAGTAGCCTATTGTTTAAAGTCCTGTCACTTCATTGTCAGTGGCTTGCCTCGCCTTATACGTTTCATCCGCAGACATGTCAGCGACAGATCCTATCGCGGACATGCTGCTGAGGGCAGAGGCATGCTGGGTAGAGAGACAGAAGGACCCCACTGCCCCCCTGTTCCCCACAGACCAACGCTACAATGATGGAGGGGCTCATGATGTCACCACACCAGTCAAAAACCTGTGAGTCTGTCAAGGGTGTTGTGTGTTCTGTACTGTCCAGTTGCTGTATTTTATGCTCTCAAACTCACACCAGAGCATGGAATTCTAATACTAAAATGTTATGTGATAGTTATACATTTTATGATAGATTGACATGACGAGTTATGATACAATGATATACTTTTTTAACATCTACTGTAAATCTACTTCATGAAAGGCAGATATTATAGAATTACTTCATGTTGCTTCATCAAAATGTACAATTATGAATTTCCTCCCCCCAGGACCCCCCTGGCCCTACCCCTGGCCAAGCGTGACAGCCTATTGGAGAAGCTCACCATGTTTAGGGAGGTGGGCGGCGGTCTGAGCAGACAGCCCTCCCAGGACAACGGTCTTGACGGTCCCTACAGTACTGGTTCCGGAAAACTGGAGCAAGTAAGTGACTATGCAAGTCATATTACTGAGCAGCAACCCATACAAAATATATCAATTACATTTCAATTCCTGTTCAATAACACTATAGGTTCTGACTCTTTCTCTCTCACTCCTGAGTACCTGTGTAAGGTGTGTATGTGTGTGCTTGTGTGTACTGATGTGTTGTGTTGTGCTGTCCTGCTTCAGGTGAAGTTGATGCCGCCGGCACCAAACGATGACCTAGCATCACTCAGCGAGCTAACAGACAGCAGTCTGCTCTACGAAATGCAGAAACGTTTCGCCAACAACCAGATTTACGTATGTACCTCATAGAAATACACACACACAGAACAGACAACCAGATCTCTGTACGTTGCTACCTCCCAGAAATACATACACAGAAAGTTGGTGTCTGTAACCTCCTAATTCATGACCCCTCTCTCAATTCTCCAAACACAATTGCCCAGTATTAGCCTGGACCCTATTGGTTCTAGTATACAAGAGGAACCTTATTCTTGTGTCAGTCTGCCCCCCCAGTCAGTTCTCTGTTCCGGGCCCAGGGCTGGTGTTGGTTCTCTGGCCAGGGCTGACTGACTAGAGCCCTGGGAGGCTTGCCCAGTGGCCCAGAAGGCTGTCTGACTGCTGGACATGGACCAGAGCCAGACGCTGCTCGACTGGGGGCTGGGTAGATACACTCTGAATGGCACTGTGTACAAAACCTCAGACACATACACACAGAGTCACATGTACAAATACACAGTGTGCAGACACACACACGAGCAAGTGTTCCTATTGGTGTCTCATTTGAGGAGAACCAGTGCCTTTTCAGTCAAGGACAGGAAATCTATGGCTCCATTATTTATCAAACTGCTGTGTTCTGTGGTCGGTCTATAAAGTCATTGTCCCTGTCCTGTCTCTCCATGAGAGGAACAGGGTTTGGACGAGGTGCTGATCAATGGGTAACTGCCGGAAATGTTCATTCGTCAGTGGATTGGCTGACACAGATGAGAGAGAGAGGTGGATGGAGGGCATAAACGAAAGGGAATCACTTCGATGAGGAGCAAGGATAAACACCAGGAGATGAGCAGTTATAAAAAGAGAACGGGCCTTCACAAGAAATGAAGGGGGGGAGGGGAATCACCAGGGGGTTGAGATGTGCAGGCATAATTGACATAGAGAGGTAGAGAAGGAGAAAGATATGGTGGTGGAGGATCGGTTGGGTGGAGGAGGCCAATGAAAGACAGAAGGGGAGAGAAGAAAAAAAAACAAGGGAGGAGGATGTGTGGAGGAGCAGAAGGACCAAGCCATTGAAAGGGCCATATGTTCCTCAGCAGGGTGGTCAGAGAGGGGCTTTGATGTGAGGTCTCTAGCCTTATGCTCTGAGAAGAGAGATTCACACACGGTCAAACTCAGAGATGGAGAAGAGGAGCAGAAGATTAACAGTAAAAAAGGGATGCTTTGACAGGAGATTTCCAGAACATACCGTGTCTACCGAAAACATATGAAAACAATAACCTGGGAACTATTTATACTTATATTTTAAATACCTGGACATTTCATTTACTACTTCCTAACAAAATGACACTACATTTTTGGGGGGTAACTACTATCCACTAGAAGGCATTGACCACATGTGCTGGATAAGTTGTTTTATTCATGCAGACTACGATCGATGGTGTTTGTCCTATAGTAGTCGCCTATCGCTCTGGTTAGCTCTAGAGGTTGTGGAGTCTGAGGTCTTTTAGTCCAAGGAGGACAAAAGGTACTCCACCTGCATCTCCAGGTTCCACAGGACTTCTCCAGACAGATTCTGAGTACAGCCATATAAATGGTCCTCAAAATCTAAAATGGCGTCCATTCATGACTTGACATTAGGTGCTTGACTGACCTGCACCCCTGTGACCTCAGTTTAATTGTGGAAACAGCCACCAAGCCCTGAGAAAGATACACAGGAATACATTCAGTTTCATCCAGGAACAGTGGGATCAACCAGACGCTCTGGTGATTGGCCTGTTCTGTCCTCAGTATTCTCTCACCTCGGGGTTCAGGAGGTCAATGTGGAGATGTTTCTTCCACCACAGCTGGGTCCGGTTGTCCATTACGATGCAGATTAGCTGCACAACCTCCTCCAGGGTCTGTAAAGAGAAAAGTCCCGTATGAAAGCAATATGTTAGGGATTGAACAGCCTCCTAATTGCTCAGCCAAACATACCAATAGACCTCGAGGACATCATTTGTTCCAAGGTTGACATTAGAGCTTGTAACTTGCAGACAGGGCTGACTCTTTACATGTGCGTTTCCACACCACCACTCCTGTAGGGTGTGTGTGTGTGTGTGTGTATGTGGCGTTTAATACAGAGTCAGAAAAGTCCACAATATAGAGATGTCTGAGTTACCTGCAGTCGTCCAGCAGAGCGCCTGGCACAATTAAAATCGGAGGCATTCCACAGATCCACCAGGGGTAAGTCCTCCTCAGAGACTCCCTCCCTTTAGAAGTTCTCCGGTTCCTCCTCACTCAGGGACTCCTCCTTCTCGGCATCAAGCTTAGGTGGCAAGAACGGCTGCACAACAGGAACCAGACAGTCACCCTGACATTCTGGAATTCAACATGTCCAAACTGTTCACTCTGTTGGTTTTGCTTTTCATTGTACTTCCTATGGCAGACCAAGAAGTACAGATGCAAAAAGTGTGGGGTTTCCATTCTGTTTACTGATGATATAAGGTTACCTGTCCTCTGGAAAGGTTCGGGTCCTTCAATGTCATTTTCCCAACCAGGGTAAGGTAGATTTTGGGATGCTGTTTTGGCCATACAGGGGCCATGATGAAAGTCTGGCAGGGAAGACATGGAGACATCATCAAGAACATCATCTGCATTGAGGGTGACTAGCAGTTTTCAGCAAGTGTTTTTCTTATCCAAACTGTAGATAGTGGATGAAGAACATGCGAGGTGGAGTGAAATAGTTACCAGAGAATCCAGACATGTTAAACCACACAGCTTCCCAGCACGTGTCTTCTGGAGAACAGGCCTGGATGAAGGAGCCTTCATGGCAGAGCGGAAAATGAGAGAATGTTAGGATTTCTATGTAAAATATGTATTTGTACAGAGTAGATACTGTAAGTGTTTCCAAATTATTTCCTGCAATTGTCATGAGCCCATGTTCTTAGTGATATGTTGATGTACCCCAAGACAGACTTACAGGACGCCACACAGGCATGTAAAGGAACAGAGGTCCAGACAGAGGGAGCAGCAGTTCCTCATCATCCTCCATGACCTGAGGAGGAAGAGTACAGTAGATGAGGTTCAGAAGCATTGTAGAAATCAAATAGGTATAAACTATAACCAGTTATAGGATATTAATCTAGTAGATTTGGTTGCTCAACTGTAGTGTGTCTGTCCTTACTGTGGGGTTGTCTTATCCAGAGTCTTTCTCCACCATCTCCTTGGTTTATGTTTCTTTGACTTCTTTTTGCTGGTCTTTTCTCTGTGTCCCTTCACCAGATGGTGTGTAACACAGCCATCAGATGAGAGGGAACTTTCTGATAGTATGAACAGAAAAAGGCATGGAATTAGCACTGTTTTGTGAATTTGGTTAGTTAACCAGCAACTAGTTCACAGTTACACAATGATGCCAGCCATTCAAACCTTAGTTGGACCTGTGGAACCTGGATGTTGAGCTGCCTTCCCAGATGGTTTTGAGTCAGAAGCAGACAGCTAAAGAAATGGGCTGTTCGAGCTAACAAAACCACGAATACTTGAGGGCCCATGTCATTGTTTTTAAAACACCCACATAGTTCAATCAGTCAAAAAGTAGTTTGAAATGAGAACTGATTTCACCAACTTGCTTTATTAAACATTTTTCCATCCAGAAGATTTTTTTTAGTGGTTATCGCTTGTTATATCCTTTAATACTTAGCTCCAATTAAACTCTCAGATGGTGTTGGATATTTTGTGACGTGTTGTTGTTTTTGTGTGTGTGTGTGTGTGTGTGTGATTGTATGTGTGTGTGATTTACAAAACTGATCAACCATACCTTGGTTCAATCCATGGCTTTCACTTGTTGTTTCCTCACTTAAGTCAATGGGACCTACAAAGCAGTGTCTGATCATTTTAAGAAACTTAAACTCATAGCAGACCCGGCAGCGACAGCAAAGTCAGTCAAGCCTTGTTAATCACCGTACATATCAGGCTGAAACACTAATGTGACTTTTGCAGGGTGTCTTTGAGGACAGTGTTCCTCCACTTTGTAGGCCACAGCATTGCAACTCATTAACCTTGAGGTCAAGCCTAGGGATAGTATTCTAGCGCCAACAGCTATCTCATAAAAGCGTATTCTTTTTTTGACAGCAAGTACAATCTGTGTTTGCTATTTTTTATCATGCATTTTGTGCTAAATGGGGATGCTTTAGATTGGTACTAAAAAAATATGTTGCTAAAATGCTTTCGAATTTTGGTTTCTTCTGATTGGATTGAAAGAGACCATGTGACCCTGTAAGAAAAACTACAGAGAATAAGAAGCAAGAATAGAGGTGATTCAGGATTCATAGAGGGGAGAGAGAATGGACAGGGGACGGAGAAGTAAGTCAAGGTGTGCAGGAATATCTCAACAACTCCTGTGTGCAAGTTCACCCGGTTGGGTCAAATGACAAGGAAACTGGAAGGGTGGGAACTGGGGCTTTTATCCCTGTTCAATGTGAGCCTATCCAATATATAGTAATGATATGTAATTGTATACTGCAGAGATGGTAGCCATGATTGTGGAGGGTGGGTGGAGAAGGTTCGGCCAATTCAGGCTGTGGTTGGCTCGGATTCTGCTGTTCAGTTGCCAGGGGAGGCCTCCAGGTGGAGTTGATGATGGTACTGATGGATGTGGAGAGATTGGGATTGGTGGGGCAGTTTGGCCGGGTGCCAGCTCATTCAGATGCGGAAGGTAATAAAAGGGCAGATGAGATAGCAAAGGGGGCATGGGGAAGGGGGAGAGTTGTTTTGCTGGTACCGATTGGGAGGGAGAGGATCAGGGCGGCGGTCACGTCTCTTTGGCAAAAGCGGTGGCAAGAAGTGTACAGGGAGGTGGTTTGATCAGGGATACAGTTGTTGTTGG
This sequence comes from Hypomesus nipponensis, assembly GCF_054491055.1. Lineage (NCBI taxonomy): Eukaryota > Metazoa > Chordata > Actinopteri > Osmeriformes > Osmeridae > Hypomesus > Hypomesus nipponensis. Next base: position 11,185,339 of record NC_140383.1, on the reverse strand, counting down.
GGAGAGGTGATGGCACTGGGTTGTTTGAGGAAGAAGTGTCGTGGAATACAAATGAGATTTTCGCGTTTAACACGCAATTTATACTTTTGCAAAAGTACTTGCTGTGTGCTTCGATAGCCAAACAATTGTCCTGGTTCATGTAACTCTGACATTATTGCATTTCGTACTTCTGTCGATCAATTTCTTATTTCCTGTTAGTTACTGTGCATCCAATCAGCGACAAAAGTGTTGTACCTACATTTCCGTTTTGAGTTAATGTAATGTCAATTCCGATTTGGGGGAGCGTGTCTTTGTATTTGAGGGATTCACTCGTATTACTGGATGTGTTTTGCAATTCATGGCCACTGTACCTTAGTGGTCCCCTAATACTGTATGTGAAGTCTCTTTCCCTTAATTCAGCCTTGGTGCAGAATTACAGCCACTACGAGCAGTCCCACAAAAAGCTTTCCTTACACGTGCCATGTCTGTGTCCGTAGCTTTAAATGCTATGAGGAGAAGAGAGGCGGGGCTAACTGCCATGCTTCGGCTGTTTGCAAGCCATGATGTCTCTCGAGGAAAAAAACCATATTGCACTCGCACGGTTGTAGCTCATTTTCTCATTGGTGGGCCAAATTGTCTGGGCGGGAAAAGCAGAGAAAGGGGAGGTAACCTTTCACCTTGTGACAACATAATGGGAAAATTCCAGATCGGACCATTTGAGCTTTTCATTTCTCAAAGGCGGAGAAGAAAACCCAGGACTTGGTTTACACCTATCAACATTTATAGCCATTGGGGGACCAAAGGCAGGCTAGGGGAACTCATATTAATGTTAAATAACCTCACACAGTGAAATGTTCATGCCATGGGACATGCCAAATAGCCTATTAGCTTGGGGACAACTCACAAGGAGACGGTTCTTTCACAGGGTACAGGCTTTAGCCTGTTAAAAGTGAGAAGGAGAGACCAAGCATAAACTAGAAGGGTTTAGTATGTGTCTCCGTTCTCTCAGAAGGTATGTTTGTGGGCCCAGGTTCTTTGTTTGGGAGAGCAGAGCATACCCCTGCAGCCTAAGCTACTTTAGATAGTCATTGGATTTTCTACAGTATCATTTCCCACAATACGTGACCGGCTCATTAAATGTAATCTATCCAGGCGTCTCCATTATTCAGATCTCGTTAAGTGTTGATTGAGTTAAATGTTCCTCTCTTGCAGACCTACATTGGCAACATTCTGCTTCTTGTGAATCCCAACAAGGAGCTTCCTATATACTCCACCCTGGTGAGTTCTGTTTACACTTTACTGACTGGCTGTGTCCTTCTGGGAGGGGACATGATTGTAGTTCTAGACTCACTGTCACGTTAAGTGTTGTATACTCCTAGATTAAACAACATGCCAATGTTAAATTGTCTGTTAAAGGTATTTCGCTCTCGACTTTTCTGTCTATGGTGTACTAAATAAACTATAAATGTAGTAAATATAAACTGTCGGATTCATCTGAACAGATTTGTGTGCTGCTCATTCCCTTTCTGAGTTATTCATAGTATTAAGTGGTGTGGGTGTGTCCAGTATGAATGGCTAAAATGGTCTTGGCTCTTGATACGCTTGATTAATAATGCAGATTCTTCCTGTTAGTGATACAGCGCAGGGCTGACTCTGCATTATGCACTAGACAAACTCACGGTGGATCAAGTTCCGCCGCACACACACACTCACACACACTTACGCCTCCGCACCTCCCTATCCAAGCCCTGACCCCTGAGACATATGATGGGTGAAGAAGGTTTGTAGAGGGTCAGGGCCAGGCGGCTGAATGAAGAGAGTGGTTGATCCGTGGCCCAGATCCAGGGTACCTACTACAGCAGGAATGGGGGAGGTGTTAATGAGCCCTATGTAAAGGTTCCGCCCTCCAGTGCGTATCCTGAAACAGGGCCAAGTCGCAAGCTGGCAAGTGTATATTAGTGTCTCTTTTTTCCCATTTGTCCGTCCTTTATTGACCTTTACCTTCCCCTATCTGACTGTAAAGATGCAGTCTGGAGGCTCTGCAGTACTGTACATAGGTTTACGTATGTTTCAGAGACAGTGTATGTTATGTAAGAATGTCTTTCTGTGGAACTCACCTGTAACCTACTAGGTTTCTCTGTCTCTGTATCTCTCTTTCTCTCTCTCTCTCTCTCTCTCTCTCTCTCTCTCTCTCTCTCTCTCTCCCTCTCTCTCTCTCTCTCTCTCTCTCTGTGTGTCTCTCTCTCGCTCTCCTCTCTAGGTGAGTCAGTTGTACCTGAGCTCGACAGGCCGTCTCTGCTCCTCTCTCCCCCCCCACATCTTCTCCTCCTCTGAGAGGGCCTACCACATGATGCTGCAGGAGAGACGGCCCCAGTGCTTCCTCCTCAGGTACCACACTCACACATGTGCCTTCGTCATAAAGGAAATCCACCCAGATTTGCCACTGCGGGATAGTCAAACACTTCCAGAGGGATTCATAGGCCTGAGTTCCGACCTGTTACACGCTCATGAGATGGATAATCTAGGAAGGTTGAAGCTTGCTGTTTATCCCAGGCTGAACGGGGGTCTGTGCGTGTGCATGTGTGTGTGCGCAGGAAGATGTCTGATTGCAATTAAATCCCGTTCCGGCTCTCCTCCGACTTTCATGCTGAGTCGCAACGGATCTGGCAGGGAGTTAATGCGCTCTGGCCGCAGGCTATCCATCACACACACACACAAACACACACACACACACATGTACACATCCTGTTAAACCCTCCTCAACAGTCTGTGCTCCACTGGGCTGGATGCAGTCAAAATGTTAGGTCCCTCAAGGGCAAGCTCTCTCTCTCTTTCATTCATTCACACACACACACACACACACACATTTCGACAATAAGCACACATGGTCCCATAAGGCCAGTGTACCAGATCACTGTGTCCTTGGAATTGAATAAAACCTGGTCAATGAAAAGAGAATGTGGACTTCAGACTCTCTGCATAGAGAGAATGTGTGTTGACAGACAAACCGTACACAAACATAAGCACACGTAAAAAATGTTACGTCTATGTTTTTATTTATTGATATATTTTTGTCTGTGTCCATATATTGTCTTCCTTTCTGTTTCTACCCTCACTCTCATTGTTGCATTCAGTTCAATCTGTGATTGACTCCTCAATGTCATGCATCATCATTACCCCTGCTGCTTCTGACCAATTCTCTTTGTGTCCGTCTTACTCACCCTTCCTGTCTTTTCTTCATCAGTCGATTGATTCTGTGTTTCTTCTGTTTGTCCGAGTTGACTTGGTTCCGTGTTTGTGTCATTTTCTGCAGTTCTGTGTCAGCTGTTTTTGAACTTAAAAACTTAAAATAATCTGTTTTAGTTGTTAGTAGTAAGTACATATCATCTTTCATATAATCATATATTCTTTCTGTTCTGGCCTATACCTATTAGGTATAGTGCTTGTTGATGGTTTTGGTTCATTCGCATAGGGGAAAAGGAATAGGTACTCCATCACGTAGCGTTACTTTAGGTTGAGAACACCAGGCAATGAGCGAGTGTCCCCGCGTCATTTTATTTGAAGCATTGTTTGGTGAGGTTCAGCACCCTTTCTGTTTTAGTTTCTTTGGCACCGTTCATAGTTCCCTTGTTTCACTGCTGTGAATGACGCCACTATTTGTATTGAAAACACTGTTTCACACATTGTGCTAAGGCGTACGCACTCTTTCCTCACTACAAACACACTAGACACAGTATCCGTTTATTAGACCCTTTCCCTCCTTAGGTAGAGACGAACCCGAGAAAGCGTTGAAACAACACACACACACACCATACACAGACACACATACGCATATTCACTTAGGCACATACATAAACATGCAGTCAGTAATACAGATACATACACACAGGGTATAAATGGCTCCCAAACCATCTGCTTGACCTTAGTGACTTTGACGTGCATGCATGGCTGTGTGTGTCAGCACCTAGATCCTCATGGCTGCAGAACTCATAAAGGGAGTTATGTCAGAAGTGGTGATAGCTTTTTAACGGAGGAAGGATGGATGGAGGGATGAAGTGATGTCAGGTGGGGTGGAGGAGTATGACAGAATGGGCAGATGTCGACTACACCCTGGTGATGTAATTCAACACACCCATCCGTTTAAGACCTCACAATTAACCATAACTGTCACAATTGCTCTCTCTCTCTTTCTTTCTGTCTTTCTTTCTCTCTTTCTCTCTCTCTTTCTGCAGTGGGGAGAGTGGCTCTGGGAAGACCGAGGCGTGTAAACACATAGTCCGACACCTGACAGCCAGGTCTGGCCCCAAGGGCTTCTGTCTGGAGCCCAAGATGAAGCATGTAAGTCCAGGCATCTGTCTTTGTCAGAGTCCTGGTCCTGGTTCTGGTCCAAGATCTACATCTCTAGACTATGGTGCGTGTGAGAGAGCTCCAGTTTGTACATACAACCAGGGATGTTAAGCAGCCATCTTCTCATCTTCAGGCCCAAATCTGACAAGAAACCTTGTTGACAGCCATCGACTTTTGACCGACACATGCTCGCGTGTGTGCATGTGTGTGAGCTCTCGTGTGCAAGAAAGATATTGATTGGACTGTTAGTCTTCTGCCAGCATGCATTCTAACATCAATCTTTGGATTGTGTATTGCATGCCGAGGTAATCTGAGAAGTACTGCCGGGGGTGGCAGATTCCTTTGTATGGCCTGATGAGGACTATTGATGTCGATCATTGAGGAGCACAATGACTGAGAAAAATACCTCCATCTCCATTGTGGGAGCAGCTGCTAGGATCACGCTGGGAGTAATCAGTTCAGATGATGCTGTTTAAGCAGCAGTAGCACATTTCGAACAGACCTGAATGAGGACATGGTCACACTGTCCTGCTTTGCTGGTTCATTGGCTGGGATAGAGTCAGTGGTGTCCCGGTGGTGCTGGTATCTGAGTCTCCCAGATCGTCAGAAAGAGCTGGAAAGGCTGACAGACACCGCTGGATGCAGTCTGGGTGGAGGAAGACTGGGATGATGTCACTGTTGAGTACTCAAATCTGGGTCAAGTCTCAGAGAGAGATGGGGAGTGGGAGAAGGAGGGAGACAGAGAGGAATGGGAGAGAGGGAAAGAAAGGGAAAGAGGGGGAGAAAAATATGACGTTGAGCACACGAGAGAGAGAGAGAGAGAGAGAGAGAGAGAGAGAGAGAGTTTGAAAGAGAGAGAAGATTTTTGAAGGTTGATGACAAATGTGATGATCAATAGAGCCATATCGCTCTCTACTGGATGAAAGTAGTATTGCAGATTTCCTTGGTGAGGCCAGAGCTTTGATGATTCAGAACATTCAGCCTTTCCGAACCTTGCAGCTGAACTTGATTCAATCCATGATTCCTGTGTGTTCAATACCATCCATCAGTATCTGTGATACTTGAGATGACACATTCAGTTATGGTATTTGTATGTGCGTGTGTGTGTTTGTGTGTGTTTGTCCAGGTGAACTACATCCTGGAGGCATTTGGGCATGCCCAGACTCCCAGGAATAGCAATGCCAGTCGCTTCATCAAGCTTCTGAGTCTTCAATATTGTGAGAGGAGGAGGACACTGCTCAGAGGTAGGGATAACGACAAACACTTTCACACACACACAAGTACTCATGAGCAGGTTCTAAAAGGGTCTGTTGTGATAACAGCTCGAGGCAGGGGCTCTTTCTCCTGCAGTTCTAAACATTGCCAACAGAGGTCAGTATAGCAACATCTGTCAACCTTCTACATAACACCAGTACAACCCTTTTATTTCTAGTAAGTGTAACCCAGAACTGTCATGGAAGAAAGGCCATGTAGTTCAGGATGTTATGTCAAAAGATGCAAACAAGTTTATTCACAGGCCCTAATGGGTCATTTCCTCAGAGTGTTTGTTTGTTGTTGTTATGAGGTTTTAACACGTGTGATGTTTGTGCCTCTCTGTGTGTGTGCCTCTGTGTGCATGTGTATCTTTCTGTGTACTCCTGTGTGTGTGTGTGTGTGTGTGTGTGTGTGTGTGTGTGTGTGTGTGTGTGCGTGCGTGTGTGTGTGTGCGTGCGTGTGCACTTGGGTCCAGCACGGGTCTCCACCTACATGCTTGAGAAAAGTCGCCTGGTCCACATGGCGCCCCAGCAGCCAAACTTCCACATCTTCTACCTGATGGCCGAAGGTCTATCTGCTGAGGAGAAGAGCTGCCTGTACCTCAACAACCTGCTAGCACACAGGTATACACACATGTCAACAACCTGCTAGCACACAGGTATACACACATCTCAACAACCTGCTAGCACACAGGTATGCACACATCTCAACAACCTGCTAGCACACAGGTATACACACATCTCAACAACCTCTTTTCTCACCTCAGCTTCACATTAAATGACCTTTAGCTCACCTCTGCCTCACCTTAAATCATCGCTCTCAACTCTTTCTCACCTCACCTCTACCTCACCTTATAAATCAGTTCTCTCAAGTCTTTCTCACCCCACCTCTGACTCACCTTCAATGACCTCTGACCTCACAGACCAGGATAGTAGCCAGCATCCTAGTTAGCGAACCTCATCTTGCTCCACATCCACAGACAAACACACATTTTCCATTCAACCAGGTCTTTGGTGACATACGCCGTCTCTTTAGTGTGCTGATGCTGTAAAGAGAAGTAGGCCACAGGAAGAGAAAGTATATGCTGCCCTCTACACACCATCTGTACTTACAAATACACACACACAGAAGCACACACATGCAGAGAGTCTGACAAATAACAGTCGTTTTTACCCAGTGGTGGGGACCATACATTTTATAGACTTAGCGTGAGAATACAACTACAGAAAACAAACCAAGTCAGGACAGAGCGCGTGTGTGTGTGTGTGTGCGTGCGTGTTTACAACTGTGTCAGTATTGCATAAACACTTCGCGGCCTCCCAGGCAGTTGGATATGCAAAGACAAGGATGGTCGTAGTAGAGTGTGTCAACAGCCACCTGGTATCCGATGTCTCCCTGCCTCTCCTATTCTAATACCCGGCTCCTTATACCTGACACTCTCACCACGCTCCTCCTCCAGACCCCCAGAAAAGGTTAGGGGGGTCAGGCCTGTCCTGAGAAGGGTTCTCGAAGTAAACCACCATTATTGGCATGAGCTGTGCTTCTTTCTCTCCTGAGAACCCCCACACACACACACACACACACAAAGACAAACACACGTGCCAGAAACAGACACCAGTGTTCTATTCTATTGCTCGGTTTGAAAAGCTAGCTGTACAAGATGGTCGGTGTTTCTGTATCGAGATGCAATCATGGCTGCCTCCTTCCGGATTTTTCCCCGGAGCTGTCATGTCTTGACTGACTGGCCCCTCTACATGTCTATTTTTGTGTGTACGCGCGTGAATCGGCGTGCCTGCTTTCGTCTGTATGTGTGTGTGTGAATGTCTCCCTGGGTGCGTGTGAATGTGTGTGCGTGCGTAGGTACCTCAATCCTGCTCCTCCGGGGGAGAGCCCTCCCGTGGCCATGGCCTCCGTCCAGAGCAGAGATCGGCTGGCTGCTGTCAGACAGGCCCTGCGATCCCTGGGCCTGAACAAGCTGGTAACGCATTGTCTCTCGGCTGTGGGAACGAGCTGTGTGTACATGGGATTATGTGTGTACTGTACACACAGTGTGATGACGCACTCGTGTGCGTGCGTGCGTGCGTGTGTGTGTTTCACCCTACTACATGATGGTGTCGAGGCCAGGGTAGGTGAAGGGACAGTCACATGCAGCGTACATGTCTTTGGCAGTTTGCACACACTATCGTGTTCTGTGCTGAGTGCGTGCGCATGTGTGTGTTTTTCCAGGACGTTATCAGTATGTATTCTTAGTCTCCGGTGAGCATATGCTCGCAGAGGGTGACCACCGTCTCACCTTTTAATCCTCACCCGGGTCCTGCCCTCACTGGGCGGGCGGGGGCGGTGGGGGGCGTGGTAGAGATAGTGAGATTAGGATCAAGTGTAAGTACCAGTGGTACGTCCGTGGAGAGAGTGAGCGGGAGACAGAGAGAGACCCGCACACTGATAGGCCCAGTGAGGTAGGGGCCTTTGATTGAGATAGAGGGAGAGACAGAAATAGAGGGGGGGGGAAAGACTGGACGTGGAGGTGGTCTATAGGTCAAAGTGGAAAAGCGAGACCCCCTCTGGAGTCTCTCTAAGCTGTCCTTGGGAGATAACTCCCACCCCAGGCTGACGTTAACCCTCCCTCTCTCCTTTGTTTTTCCAACTCCTCTGTCTGCACTGGCTGGATAGAGTGTCTGTGCTTATCACAATGAAATCAGCTCCAATATCCTACACACACACACACACATGCACACACACACCTACAAACACACCCCCACACACACATGTATCCCCCCACTTACCAAGAGACCCAGTAGGTCTGTGTAATAGGTAAGCAGGGATTCCATTAAGTGTTCAAGGACAAACAGAGAGAGGGGAGGGGAGAGAAAGGTGTAGTGAATAGAAGGGGTGAGAGAGGGTGTCATTGGGGGAGCAGTTCTGTGTGGTCTGCACTAACTCTTTACAACACAAAATATTTCCAAATGGATAAACAAAAATAAATAATGAATATCAAGCTTTCATTTTCCATCTCTCTCCTCTGCCATGCCCCCCCCACCCCCCCTTCCTGCCTCCACCTACCCAGGAAGTGGACTCTGTGTTCCAGCTCCTGTCCTCTGTGCTCCATGTGGGCGACCTGCGCTTCACCACCCTGACTGACCCAGACTCCGCCTTCCCGTCTGATCTGCATTTGCTGGAGCGAGGTCAGCACAACCCCGTCACATGATGCAGGTCTGCAATGTCTGCACACACACCAGACAGCCAGCAGGGGGAGAAACAGGGGCTAGAGAAGAGAGAGGGGAGAACAGAGAGTGAGAGAGAGAGAGTGAGAGAGAGAGAGAGAGAGGTGGGGGCGAACCGAGAGAGAGAGGCCGAGGCGAGAGGAACCATTCGAAAAAGAGGGGAGAGGAGGAGGAGGAGGTACGCAGTGGAGACGGTGTCTGTCTCCATCTTCTTGTTTACGTCTGCTCTACTGCTGCCTGGGCCCCCCCTCCTCCACCTCTCTCTTTCTTACTCTTTCTGCCTCTCGCAGGCCCTCTTTCCTTCCAGTGTAGACTCACCAATAGTCTCTCCCCTACATACTCTACGTTGTTTTTCTCACCCTCGCAGACACAAATGCGAACACACACACCTACACCCTCCTGATGTTGGCCAGGAACATGTTTACTAAGCCTCGTTTCCCGGCCACAGTGTTGCCATGGCGACAACAGAGGCCACATTATGCAACCTCACATGGAGCTGGGACCCCTGACCTCACGAAGGAGGGTAAACAGGTGATGTAATCGCGCTGGGAAAGACAGGGCTTCCCGTTGACAGTACCATGAGACTGACATTGACGGATGATGATGTCACCTGTGGATCTGAGTTCTGCTGGATGACACTGCCAGGGCCTGGGCCAGGATGACTAATCACTGCCAGCATCATAGATAGATCTGTAGGGAAAGATGAACTGCAGCTGAGTACTGCCCTATTAATGTTGGAGAGGAGAACAAGAAAGGATAGTTGTTTTTAATCTAGTTTTTCAAACTAGATACATTTTGTGTACAATGTATCTATGCCCACCACTAATATATATATATATATATATATATATATATATATATATATATATATATATATATATATATATATATATTAGTGGTGGGCATAGATACATTTTTAAAATCTAGATGAATCCCACTGTAATCTATTAAAATGGCTCATTTGAGTTCTGCCGAAGGCATTGACAATATGTGTACTATCCAAATATTGCCTTAAAAAAAAAAGTATTTGAGAACGAGTTTCTCAAGCCAGGTGAGCAAGGAGATTAATTAGCTTGGCTGATAGAGCTGTGCTGAGTTGTACTCAAACATAGTAGTTTGACGACGACTCTTCCCCTGCGCTACATCAGTGCTTGTGTAACGGGTGTGAACCTGTGAAACTCACTCCTCAGGTATTTAAAGGGCTACCCGCGTCAACGAATAGCTAGCTTTTCTTTGGCGTAGCTGGTAGTGGTCGCGCTTGGCAGGTCAGAGGTCGTGTGTTCGAGCCCAGTCCGTTACATGCCGTCACACTTGGCCCGGCATTTTCCGCATTAGTTAAGGGATGCTTTGCGTATAGGTGGTATTTGAGACCGGAAGAACTCCTACAGTAAACTAATTCCGCATCACACAAGGTGCAAACAACCTTAGTCTTGTTGCGGTTTCCATTGGGAAGCTTCTTAAAAATACATTTTCCCTAAAGCAAACCCGGCGGCTTCATAGGCACACAGGTTCGAACACTCGTTCTCAATTCGGCTAGGTATACATCTGCGCTAAAATATCAAGGTGAAGGTCATCATAGCTTGCGTAGTATAGACCAAGCTCCAAACCCAACTTTGAGAATAGATTAACGGCGATATTTTTTTTATCGCCCGATAAGAGTCTCACATTAACGCAGCCCGTTAACGCCGATAACGGCCCACCACCACTAATATATATATATATATATATATATTTTTTTTTTTCTTTTTTTTTCTCTTTTGTTTCTCTCTTTCCAGTGGCTGGTCTGTTGCAGGTGTTTTCAGACGACTTGAGCTCTGCACTCACCTCTGATGTACAATATTTTAAAGGTAAACTCTCACTTGCGACAATAAACACTGTCACGCAAACACTAGCTAATTTCACAGTTACCTCACCTACCATTATATACCATTATATTAGAAACAATATAAATAATAATGACTTGCTATCATCCCCCTGTTCCTGCTCGGGTCTCTCCCAGGTGATGTCATCACTAGGCGCCACACCGTGGAAATGTCAGAGCAGTACAGAGACCAGCTGGCTAAGTCTCTATACGGACGTCTCTTCAGCCACCTGGTCAACCTCATCAACGAATACCTACAAGGACAGGATGACAGCATGAGGTCTGTGTGTGTGTGTGTGTGTGTGTGTGAGAGAGAGAGAGAGAGAGAGAGAGAGAGAGAGAGAGAGAGAGAGAGAGAGAGAGAGAGAGAGAGAGAGAATGAGCATATGTTGGCCTAAATGTACCGAGAAGGTGTAGTGTTGAAGAATGAAAATACGAGTAGGAATTCATTGATAGCTGGAATGTTCTGGTTGCACACACAGGAGTCCAGCCTTACGACTACTGCTGCCCTGTCTATCAGCAGAGCACACCCACCAGAGAGAACACCGCTGCTATCTCCAATACCACACTACTTGGAGTGTTGGAATAGTTTACAGTGTGTTCTTGTACAAACACACGCACACACACACACACGCACGCACACACACACACGCACGCACGCACACACACACACACACACACACACACACACACACAGGGTGGAGGTGGAGGCCAGTGGGTCCTTGATCTTGGTTTCTGATGTTTTTGAGTCATATCACGCGCTCTGATAAGCTGCAGTGGTATCTCTAGGAATGTGTTTTTCTAGTCATGGTAGTCATGCACATACACACTGACATGACGCACACAACAAGCACTCACACAACAACCACACGCTCACAAACCACAGTATGCATGGCACATGCCTGAACATACAACCAATAATACTTACAATTTGAGAAACACACTGAGACGATTAAACACACACTCGCACACACAAATGTAGTGACATCAAACATGTTCCAAATGTTTTGCACAGTATGCGCAAGCACACACAAACAAAAAAGGTTTTGCCAATCAGGGCCGTGAGTGAGTGTGTGTGTGTATGTGATTTTGAGCACCGTGAGGGTCAAAGAATCAGTTTGGCACTTGTGTAGACACCTTGTGTATATAGCTGAATGGAGATGCCACGTACGCATGTGTGTGCACGCTTCTTTTGCATTGTTTCTATTCTCATCTCTCCACCTCCATCCCTCTCTCCCTCACAGTGACCCTGCCTTGGAGATAGGAATCTTGGACATCTTTGGATTTGAGGAGTTTCAGAAGAACAGCTTTGAGCAGGTAGTTTCCTACGAACGCACATCCCCATTGCAGAACCTCCCATGTCTGTCTGTGTGTTGGTCTGACTTGGGGGGGGGGCAGATGACCCCTAAACAAGAGGGTTGCATGATGTTAGAGAGGACACATGTTATAACAGAGGAGACAGGGTGTGCAGGGTATACAGGGTTTAACAGAGGACAAAGGGTGTGTTATGGGGATACAGAGTGTATTATTGGCCAACAGGGGGTACAGGGTGCATTTTGGGGATCCAGGCTAGAACAAGGAAACAGTCAGCTATTGTGCTGTAGTGAGGTGGGCCAAGGCATCTGTGATGTATGTCTGTCCTCAAGTAAACCCGCTCACACAATGGCTGCCTCTGTGCCAGCTTGGCTGCCAGATTAGTTGCTGTGTGTGTGCGTGTGTCTGTGTGTGTGTGTGTGTGCGTGCGTGTGTGTGTATGCTCGTGTCAGGTGGTAAGATATCAAATTCTTTGCTCCTCTCAGTATGTTCTCTAATGAGAGCAGAGCGGAAGAGAGGAGTAATGACCTCAGAAAGGTCGCCAGAGAGAGAGAGAGAGAGAGAAGGAGAGATAAAGGGAGAATGAAAGAAAGACTGAAAGGAAGGCTGCATGAAATACAAATGGACTTCAGACATGAGTATTTCAACCCAATCTCATACTTCTGCGGATCTATGACACGGGTTTACACTTCTATTTTGCGTGCCATATATACGCGAAATACCTGTTTTACGTGCAGTTTATATGCAAGTTCCTCCCATTCATTTCTATCAACAGAAAATGTGTCTCTATCACACGCAGAACGTCTTCAACTATTTAACGATTATACGTCATCATCCAGACTCGGATTTTACGGAGATTCACGATCTCGAAGCTTCCAAATATATACTTTTTTATACATTTTTGTGGGGGAATTTTCACCTCCAACACTTTCAAATTCATTAATTATTCTGTGCCACCAGCACCAAGCAGCATTCTTGTGAATAAAATTAAGAAAAAAGATATAGCACACACAAAGGCAATATTTAGGCTGTATACAGCATAGATACAGGCCTGGTTCTTGCCAGCTCTGGAAGGGCGGGCTGCAGGTATCTTGAGTGGGCAATTATGGTGATCAATTATACAGTTTTTTTTATTGTGATTGACTATAACTCAAGACAACTATCATCTCAATATTTACCACGCACGTTAATATCAATTAGTGACCTTTCGTAAAATCCGAGTCTGGATGAAGATGTGAAAGGATAAGCGTTGATGAAGTTCTGCATGTAATATAGACGCATTTTCTGTTGATAGAAATGAATGGGAAGATTTGGCGTAGTATAAAATGTACACAAAATAGGGATTTGGCGTATATATGGTACACAAAATAGGTGACAATTGAGACTGGTTTAGGTCTACACTTCTATTTCGCATGCCATATACACGCCAAATCCCTATTTTGCCTGCAGTTTATACAAAAATTCCTCCCAATGGAACCCTGAGTTAGCTGAAAGCTAATGACAACTAATGTGGATAGCTATCCACATTAGCTCCTGAAGACATCATCGTAACTAGGGGCTTGACTGCTGGAATCCAACAGTGGTTGACATAGAGCCAGGTCTGTCCAAATTTGATGATGATGTCGCTGCTGCTTTCTTTGTTACAGTCAAAGTAACATGAATCCTAGCATCTTCTCACCTTTTTTGGAAAGAGTTGCAGACAGTGAAAGAGTCGCAGAACAAACAGGGAGACATCTCAGATGTAGCTTGGTGGCAGATACTTTCCATTACAAGTTAGAAACTCTTTACAACTGGATGGCCTCGATGGCATCACTTCAGAACACGTTTCTCGAAAAAACTGTTCCAGTGAAGCAATAAACCAAAAGAGAGTGTGGTACTTGTCTTTGATACAACACCCCCCAAGCCATGTCACAGTTCCATGGAAAGGGGAATATCTCGTGTGAAGCCCTTTTCCTTGGTATCGATGTGTTTATACTACTGGATGCCTTCGATGGCATCACCTCAGAACATGTTTCTCTAAAAACCAGTTCCTGTGACGAAGCAATACATCAAAAGAGGGTGTGGTACTTGTCTTTGATACAACACTCCCCAAGCAACTTTTCATGATTCCATGGAAAGTTCTTGTGTGAAGCCCTTTTCCTTGGTATCAATGTGTCTTTAAGATGGGTTTCATTAAAGTTAATAACTCCCTAATCAGAATCAGAATTCCGTTCATTCGCCATCTAGGTTTATGCTGTTGCCTCACTAGCTATGTTTAGCCGGTTTTGTTTGTCATAATGTGTAATTTTGCATAATTAAACGCATGTTATTAGAAACCATTTGATTACTTTGTTTTACAATTGTTCGGAATCTCGTTTGTTTTAAAGAACGACAGCTATCATTAGTTTTCAGCTAACTCATTTGTGTATAAACTGCAGGCGAAACAGGGATTTTGCCATATATACGCCAAATCCCAACTTTTCGTGCAGTTTATACGCCGGTGACACAGTGACATAAGCCAAATCTTCCCATTCATTTCTATCAATAGAAAATGTGTCTATATTACACGCAAAACTTAATCAACGCTTGTCCTTTTATGTCATCATCATAACCTCATAGTTGCCCACTCAAGATATCTGCCACCCCGCCCTTTCAGAGTTGGCAAGAACCAGGCCTATATACAGCCTATGTATTGCCTGTATGTGTTATATATTTTTTCTTATTTTTATTTACAAGAATGCTGCGTGGTGTTGGTGGCAAATAAAAAAAGTATATATTTGGAAGCTTCAAGATCATGAATCTTCGTAAAATTTGAGTCCGGATGATGACGTATAATCGTTAAAGAGTTGATGACGTTCTGCGTGTGATAGAGACGCATAATCTGTTGATAGAAATGAATGTGTGGAACTTGCGTATGAACTGCACGTAAAACAGGGATTTGGCGTATATATGGCACGCAAAGTGTAAACCCGTGTAATAGATCCGCAGAAGTATGAGACTGGGTTGGTGTTTAGCTGGTGATTGCAATTTGCCTCATCCTTCCCAGCGATTTCCTCTCATCCGCCACCCTCCTCCCTTACTCCCCTCCTCCTACTTCCCCCTCCTCCCCTCCTCTCCATTCCCCCCCCCCCCCCAACTCCCCACTCCTCCCCTTCCCCATCACCCCTAGAGTTGTGTGCGGGGAAGCTGTTCATGGAGACCTGGTCTAATTACTCAATTACACAGCAGCATACACACCATGCAGTGTGTGTTTATCTGTGTGTGTGCGCGCATATAAATGTGTGTGTGCTCGTACTGATCCTGAGAACAGTACCATCTCGGGTGTACACACATGGCATGAACAGAGTGATCAGGGTCAATACTGGGGCGTGTTAATTAAAACTGTGCTCGTTAAGAGCAGGGCTTGTTAATGCTGTATTGAACCTGCTCAGCGCTTCCTTAATGAGCTGATATATGAATGAAACACCTGCCGGTATCAGGAACGTAATGCTGCTGGACCACCACACACACACACACACACACACACACACACACCATTACACCATCAGACTACTGCTAAGTTTGAAAGGATGTCAGAGTATAGAGATAAAGGAGGTGATGAACTCCAGTCCCAGAACAGGATGTGTGTTTGTTGCGATGTTCTTAGACAACATTTTAGACAACCCCTTTCTGAGTCCTGCAAGGTTGCCTCTGTGTCCGTTTATATTGCCTGGGGATCAACAGGATCAGATTAAAGGACACGCGAAAAACACACACGTAGAAACGTACACGCACAGAATCACAGACACACACACACACACACAAAATCCCGCACAGAAACACACTTACACACATAAACATGCACATAGACACCTCTTGTTGTATTGTTTTGCATCAGCTGAGCAGAAGGTTCATGGGGAGTTCAGACAGGGCAGTAGCCAGGACAGTTTGGGGTTTGTGTTCTTACCTGCTGGGTCAGAAAGAGGTCGGGTGTCTGGAGAAACATGGTGTCTCAACAGAACTGGATGGTACTGGTTCTGGTTCAGCCTGCAATAAGACAGGATTCAGGGGGGTTCTCTAATCCATGGTGCATTGATGTTATTTTTGTGCCTCTGTCTGGCACCAATAAGGGTTATAAGAATTGTTAGGGGTACTACTGTATTCTGTGTATGGGGCTAACTTTACTGTAAAAACCGCACACTGAAAATCATTAGTGTCTGCCTGAGGCTTTATAAAGCTCAAAGCTGTTGGTAAACATCTGTGTGTGTGTGTGTGTGTGTGTGTGTGTGTGCGTGTGCGTGTGAGAACATGACCATTAACTGTAACAGACAGTATGTTTCTGAAAAGATGTTTTGTGTGTGTGTGTTTTCCAGCTGTGTGTGAACATGACCAGTGAGCGTCTAAGACAGTATGTCTCCGAGGTGCTGTTCCAGCAGGGACAGGCTGAGTGTCTACAGGAGGGCGTCGCCATGGAGACGCTGTGGTCGCCCGGCAACCAGCCAGCTGTTCTCGACTTTTTCTTCCAGGTACCGTTTCACACACACACACACACACACAGATTCAGACAATAACACTGCACACACAGTTTCTATGTTTACACATGCTGCTCTTTGGCCATGCCAAATGTCATGATACTGTACCCAAAGGGATTTCACACTGCTCACCCAGTCTGTCTTTCCGTGTTTGTGTGTCTGTTCAGAGGCCCCAGGGTCTGCTGTGTGTGTTGGACGAGGAGAGCCAGGCTCTGCGGCCTGCTGAGTACACACTCTACAAGAGGCTGCAGACACACCTGGACTCCACACAGACACGCGGCGTCTCCCTGACGACCAAGGACGGCAACGGAAATCCCCCGCCCAAAGATCAGGGTCCCGCCTTCACCGTCAGCCACTATGCAGGCCAGGTAGGAGCGGCCTGTGGATACGCAACAACACAAACACACGCGCGCGCGCACACGCGCTTTTCCATTGAACGGATCATTTAACATGTCTCTTTTCTGATTGGTAGATGACATATGACCTCACAGGGTCATTGACAAAGAACAAAGACTCCCTCCCTCAAAACCTCCTGCTTGTTATGAAGTGTAGGTATCGAATACACACGCACGCACACACACACACACACACACACACGCAGGTTTGAAAGAACCCATTGTGCTCGAGAGCAGATCCACATGTTGTCCTCTGCTCTGCCAACTCCCCAACGCTGATTGTTTACACACGTTCTAAGTCCTCTTTCCTCCCTCCTCGTTCTCCTCTCCCTCCACTCTTCTCTCCTGTTCCCCCCTCCACAGCCAGTGAGAGCGTGCTGCTGCAGCAGCTGTTCCGCTCCAAACTGACCCAGACCGGTTCCCTGGTCCCGTCCCAGTCCAGGCCAGGTCTGAGGGGGTCCAAAGCTGCCCTGCTCCTACGCAAAATGACCTGTCCCTCCTCCTCCTTCTGCTCCTCGTCCTCCTCCTCCATTACTGCTCGACCTTCCCGGAGATGCCAGGACCTTTCCAAGGTACACACGAGCATTCTCTAATGCTCATGTTGAGCTGGTCCACTTTGTGCCCATAACCTGAAAGGGTCATCTGTCCTGTCGGCTAGCAGTTTGTTTGTGCACGTTTGTGTGTGTGGGTGTATGTGTGTGAATGTAGAGGGACGACAAACATCTTTAAGTGTTTAAATGAGGGACGTTTCCCTCCAGCGTCAGTACAGCCTGAATCAACCATCCCCAACTCTGATTGGTGGGGCCTGCATGGGGGATTGACCAATAGGGAGGGAGGGCTGGGCCATGTGCGTGTGTGTGTGACGCGGTCAGGCGAAAGCAAGGTGTTCCGGTCGGAAAGCAGGCAGCTGTGGCCGTGGATCGATGGGAAAGCAGAACAGAGAATATCTGGAAAAACCACAGGCTCATTCAGATTGCTTCCCACCACAGGGCTAAATATAACCCTCTGAGAATAGGCTTGTTTGTCCTGACCTGCCAACTGATAAAAACACACACACACTCACACATATGACGCACACATACACTAACACACACAATATGTTATAAAAGAGTAGTTACATTTGAACATTCTAAGAGAACACTACAACCCTTTACTCCTAAGCTCCATCCCACCACACACACACACACACGCGACCTCTTTTCTCTATCCAGGTCACTGCATGCTGACGAGTTGTGCATGAGTTTTTTTTTTGCATCAGCACATGTATGAGTGTGTGTGTGTATAATGCACTGTCCTTTGGGATGTCTTCTCAGACCGTAGACCCCTGACTCTGCTCATTAAGAAAGGAGCAGCAGTTAACATAAGACCCCACCCCCGGGATGAACATGACATGTACCAACACTCATATTTTGCTGGAAGACTGCAAGGCAGGGGGGTGGTGGTGGGGGGGGGGGGGGGGTTAGCAAGGTGTATATTAGCAGACAAAATACATATATCTCTGTATCGTGTGAAAAGATGATGATGACGGGGATGATCTAACAGATTTGGGTCAACAAGATGCATTACAAGATGCATTACAGCTTAGCTTTTTCTACATTTCACCTAATTCGATTCCCCTCTCTTTATTTTGTATATATTATTTAATGTTCTCTCTCTTATTTATTGCCGCTCTCTCTCTTCGTCTCTCTTTGTCTCCTCTTAGATGTTGAAGAAGAAGGGAGCGGCGTCCTTCCTCCAGAGGCTGGAGAGGTGTGGTCCCATCACGGTCGCCGTCCAGCTGAGGGTGAGCGGACCAGACCATAATCGCAACCACGCGCGGGACCACACTTCCTTTCACAAGACACGGTCAAAACCTCGGGTCCCACCCGTACATGGGAGCTAAACACAGACCCTTATTCACGCTCCGAATGCCTTCTCCTCGCCCAGACCTCAACGTCGCACTGTTCTCTCCAGCGCCGGAGATGACACAGATAACCAACGCCATTCACGAGGAATGTGTTGTGGCTGTCGGAGCCGAACCCGACCGGAACCGCGGGCCCCTGCTGGTCACCACAGGCCCCGGTGGGCTTGGCTTGTGACATAGCTTTGGTGCTGCGGTTAGAATGATGGCAGTGTGTGGTGCAGAGAGCAGTGCTGTGGGACCGAGAGTCTCCAGACTCCCACTGAAGGAGACGGGGAGCGCGAAGATGGAGGGGGAGAAGGCGGGAAGAGGAAAGGGAGAGGGAGAAGGAAAAGAGGAGGAAGGGGGTCCGAAGGGGAGAGGGAGACAGAGAGAGGGGGGGGGGGGTGGGAGAAAGAGAGGGAGAGAGAGTGAGAGAAATAGGGAGAGGGAGAGAGGGAGGGAAGGAGGGAAGGAAGGAAGGAAGGAATGAGAGTGAGGGAGAGGGAGAAGAAGAGAAGGAGTGAGTGAGTGGGAGGGAAAGAGTGGGCCGAGGAACGATGCCGTACCAAGCCATGCATAAAACCCAGTGGAGATGAATGAATGAACAATGAACAACAGCCTGTGCGAGTGTGAACACGAGCACGCGCGCGCGTGTGTGTGTGTGTGGGCGCGCGCAGTAAGTAAGTAGTTGACGTCACGGCTACACAGTCCGCTCCTCAGACACACTCTTGCACACGTGCCAAACAGGGACTGACGTCTTTAAGGAGTGGTAAGAAACGTGCGCACGTCCACTCTGTGTGTGCGTGCGTGCATGGGACCAGCGAGTGCCAATTGGCTGGGCACAAGAAGCAAGGTTGCCCCCACACACCCTCGACAAGGCAAAGGGCTCTTTGTAATTCTGGTCCCTACAGGGGCAACACACCCTAACTAATCAGACAACTTCGTCACACACACACACACACACACACACACTCACAACATGACCTCACACTTGCCCGAGAATACATCAAGAAATGACTTCCCCCCTCCCACCCCCCCAACACACAGACACACACAAACGGTACTACAGGAAGGGATTCTCATGCTGCAGGGCCTCATAGAGCCTGAAAACACCACATCCCAGAGGCACCCGGCGCTAAGGGCCACACCAACACCTGTACATGATAAAAGAAGACCCCTAGGGGCAGACACACTCAATCACAACAAACGGAGAAACAAAATGAACCCCCCCCCCCGTCTCCTCCCCTCTGCTCCCTCCTCTCAGAACTCCCTCTCTGAGCTGGTCGGCAAGCTGCAGGCGTGCACGCCTCACTTCGTGGAGTGCGTGCGTCCCAACGGCGGTGGCGCAGCCGACGCCTTCGACAGCGTCCACGTGTCCAGCCAGTTGCAGTACGTCGGAGTGCTGGAGATGGTCCGCGTGATTCGCTATGGATACTCGGTCCGCCTGCCCTTCAACAGCTTCCTCAGCAGGTTGGTACCACGAGTAGACGAGGCCTAGTACTGAAGTACGCGCAGCGAGTCCACGACCTTGGTTCCTGTTCCACCCGCCTCTTCGACAGCAGGTGTAGTAACCTCCCCGCGGTTGTGCCCTACAGAAGCCACATACCTCATGCTGTACACACTCTTACTGCTAATGGAGCTTTTAGGCTTTTAGTTCTCTCCCTCCCTCCCTTTTTTTCCCTCCGTCTCTCGATCTCATTGACTCTATCTTTTCATCTCTCTCTCTCTCTCTCTGCTCTCTCTCTCTCTCTGTCTGTCTCTCTCTCTCTCTCACACACATATCTCCGGTCAGGTCAGTGCGACCTAAACCAAACGCACAATCCTGGAAGCAAACAGTAACTTCGGATTACTCTTTGCCACATCTAAATGTGGTAGAGGCGGCGCTCACATGCACGAACACATGCACACGAACACACACGGATTGCCAAAGCTGACAGGTCACCGTGACCCTTTCAGCTGTGGGCACAAAGTGGAGTAGCTCGATAGGGGCTTTAAAGAGTGGGATGAGTGCTGTGGACTTATTTGAGCTCTGCAATACACACTTTCACACCTCAGCTTCGCACACATTGACACACACACACACACACACACGCTTCTTGTAAGTGTCAGAGCAACTTTTCTGCCGTGTTTGAGGTTCTTTGTGTCACCTGCTAAACAGCTTCATTACAGACTTTTCGTCCTGTACAGCTTGTCCCTTCCCTTCATCTTCTTTTCTATCCGTCTCTCAGCCCTGCCTCTCTCTCTCTCTCTCTCTCTCTCTCTCTCTCTCTCTCTCAGTCCTGCCTCTCTCTCAGCCCTGCCTCTCTCTCTCTCTCTCTCTCTCTCTCTCTCTCTCTCTCTCTCAGTCCTGCCTCTCTCTCAGCCCTGCCTCTCTCTCTCTCTCTCTCTCTCTCTCTCTCTCTCTCTCTCTCTCTCTCTCTCTCTCTCTCTCTCTCTCTCTCTCTCTCTCAGTCCTGCCTCTCTCTCAGTCCTGCCTCTCTCTCTCTCTCTCTCTCTCTCTCTCTCTCTCTCTCTCTCTCTCTCTCTCTCTCTCAGTCCTGCCTCTTTCTCAGTCCTGCCTCTCTCTCTTTCAGCCCTGCCTCTCTCTCAGTCCTGTCTCTCTCTCTCTCTCAGCCCTGCCTCTCTCTCTCTCTCTCAGTCCTGCCTCTCTCAGTCCTGCCTCTCTCTTTCAGCCCTGCCTCTCTCTCTCTCAGTCCTGCCTCTCTCTCTCTCTCTCTCTCTCAGCCCTGCCTCTCTCTTTCTCAGCCCTGCCTCTCTCTCAGTCCTGCCTCTCTCTCAGTCCTGCCTCTCTCTCTTTCAGCCCTGCCTCTCTCTCTGTCTTGCCTTTCTTCTCCATCCTCCTTCCTGTTCTGTCTTTCTACACATTACTTCTTAAATGGACATGTTTTTCTCTCAGAGAGAACATCTAATGCCTCTCTCTCTTTCTCTCTCTCTCCCTCTGATTCTCATTCTGAGAATCTTTGGGTCGGCCAGAAAAGGAGATTGTTGCTTTTTCTCTCTCTCTGTTCTCTCTGTTCTCTCTCTCTCTCTCTTTCCATCCCCTCCCTCCATCCACCTCTCTCTGCTGGCGGATGGGGGGGATTACAAAGGACATTCCTGACAGATAATGAGAGAGGACACTACTGACCACATGACTTCCCAAAAGTTTCCACTACCTCGGAGTAAACACCAGAGTGCTGTCGGAGGTCCTGCCAGGGCACACTCACACACACACACACACACACACACACCTACACACAGTCTCTCTCTCTCACACACACACACACACACAGGGATAATTTATGAGGGAAATATTTACCTGGCTTTAGGTGATATGTGTCCACTGACGGATCATTAAGGTATACGCTAAATGACTCGCTTGAAACTGTAGGTGCAATCGCTGACAGTCGCGTTGTATGCTGTTCAACCCTACCTACCCCGGGGAGGAGATGTAGAGGTAGCGTGTAAACAGTGGTCAAACAGCTGCCTGACCCACTGAGGGGACACCAGCAGTGTGTATGCCTGGACAGCGCTATTGTATTTTTTGATGGATGTGCTTTGTAGAGCTGTTCCTTATTGTTGGAGTTGTAATGGGAGAAAAAAAAAACTGTTTTGAGATGTGTGTATGCGTCAGCAGGGTGTGTGTGTGTGTGTGTGGTCAGCAGGGTGTGTGTGTGTGTCAGCAGGGTGTGTGTGTGTGTGTGTGTAGAGGCGGTTGGTTGTTTGGCGTGACGTGGGTACGATGGCTTGTCAGGTTTGCGTCACAAAGATGGAGCGTTCAACACAGAGAAAAACTGTCAACAACAACCTTGTGTGGGTGTGCGCGCGGTGCGCGCCGCACTTGCGTTCGCGTGTCGCCGCGCATACGTCGGTAGTGTATACGTTGCGCTGCCAAACGGCCTGTTGACACACGATACAGATACAGACGCGTGGTACTTTGAGGAACATCACCGTGCATTCGCACACCACACCTGCCTGTCGTGTGTGCAGATGCGTCTCTTTGGTACGTTTGAATGGGCGTCGGCGTGTGGGCCGGCCTCTCAGTATGCCTATAGTCAGTACACATGTGTGGCTCCTCGGTTTCTGAGTCAAGGCTATGTTTACTTAAAGACTTAAAGAGAGGAGCCTGCCAGACACAAAGGCCCCATTCACACGCGCCTGTTGGCCATTCGTGTGTCTCTGCGTACACACAGGCACACACACGCACACGGACGCACACACACACACACAGGCGCACACGCACACTGGGCCACTGGGCCGCGGTGAATGAATGCAGAGACGGATGGAGGAACGGAGTGTGGGGGCGGGGACGCGAGGCGGCGTTCACAGAGACCTCCAGTTCTATCCCTCTCCTCCTCGCTTTCTGTCTCTCCGACCCTTTCTCTGCCATATCTCGGACTTCTTTGCGAACTCTCTCTCTGTCTCTCTCTCTCTGTCTCTCTCTCTCTGTCTCTCTCTCAAACGCTCTCTCTCCATCTCTCTCTTTCTAAAAGACCCCTGTCCTTGACTAATCAAGATGACAGCCTAATAAATCAATCCCTGATCAAGAGCTCACACTAGCACACACACACACACACACATTTACACACAGACACACTATGCAGGGCCCTACACTAAGTCATAGTGACGCCCGAGGCCAATCTTATCGAGTAGGCTGGTTCAGATGATTTACGAGCAAATCTATTTTATAGTTGCTTTTATTTGTCTTTTATGATACAGTTGTTGTTTTGTGACCAGGTTTATTCTCCAGTGGTGTATAAGGTCAGAGTAGACCACTTGAACCTTGGTCTCTGTAAACCCTCCGGTGGAACCCAGTAGAATCCTGCTCTGTGCTCCTTATCTGGCTCTCCTCGCTCTGATCCTCTCTCTCCCTTTCCTCGCTCTCCCACTCAATTCCTCTGCTCTCCCTCTCCCGCCCCCCTCTCTTTCGACCTCTTCTTATTACTCCTCTCCGGTGCTGAGACATGCATGAATCCACAAACAAGCATGCGTCTTCATGGATCATGCTTATTGACATGAAGGCACCCGGCGAAGATGCTGGATAAAGGCTCTCCTGCTTGAATGACCCAACCTCACATTCCTACAGTGTTGGTTCTCCACCACATCCAGGCATGGCATTAGGACTGCGTCTGTCTCACCAGAAAACCCTGACAGACATCTTAGCTTATTTAGGTGCGGCTTAGTTGGAGAAGCGCCCGTCCCTCCGTTAGCCCTCGCTTTTCCCTTCCCTCAAGCCTGCTTATCCCTTCAGCAGTTCCCCATAGCTATGGTTCGGGTGATGAGACGATAGCCACAATAGTGGCTTACGCAGGCTGACGTAGCGTCCTGACAAATCATCTTTACATGCTTGAAGATGGGGGGGGGATCAGCGTGGGCACTTATGTCCCAGTCACAGAGGGACCAGCACACCACTCCGCCCCACCTTCCCCCAAGCCCCAGTTTGAGCTCTTATCACTCTAGACACCCTTGGTCGCTCCAGTGTGATAGTAGCCCCTTGGGTCTTGTAAAGTCTGTCTCTATCCACGGTTTTCATATCCACACAGAGAAGGTCAGGGGTTTACAGAGTGCCTTTGGCTTTTATGGCCCCTAGAGGAACCCGTCCATTCTGCATGGGCCAGGGCATCAAGCAGGAAGGGGCCCTGTGCTGAATCGAAACGCACCCCTCTCACAGGGCTTATCTGGATAGGACCCCTTCAAACCGCTTCCAACCCCTCCGAAGCACTCTCGGCAAGACACTCTCTCAGAGACACACTCAGAGACGCAAACACAGTCTTTGTCGCACGCACAAACACACACTCACACGAGGTCGATGACGCACACAAGTGGTTTTATATCTCCAGCCATCTGTTGAGGAGCCCCAACTCATTCAACTGGGGCATTCTGTGACATCATGACACGGGAACAGGTTTACCCTGCCATCTCTTCACCTCCCTTGTTGGTATAACCAGTCACATGCGGCATCCTGAAAGCCCACACGATAACCCTCCTCTGACAAGTCCTACCAGTGTGTGTGCCTGTTCACGCGTGCTCATGTCGCCGATGTTTTTCCCAACCTGTCTGACCACAACACTGACCCTCTCTGTCTCCCTCCTCCCGCCCCCGACACATCTCTCCAGTCCAAAACAACCCCCGCCCCCGCCCTTCACCCCCACGGTCAGCAGTTGCTCCAGGCAACACCAATAGCAGCAGATGTTGTCGTTCTGGCCTGCCCGTAGACCCCTGTTAACCCCTGACCCCTCTGGTTCATGAAAGGATATAATCACCGGGTTTGCCTTTCAAATGCACAGGTGGTGGCATGCTAACATTCTTGCGCTGCTTTAAAAAAAATGGCGTCTCTGTTTGACGCGTCTCTCCCTGTCTTGGCAACTGAAATCAGTGAGTTAGCTCATGTGGGTTGATCTCCTGTCTGTCTATAGCATGCAGAAGTAGTGTATATTGTACTTTACCACAGGATAAGATATTTGTATTTTTGTTTACGTTGTGTGTGATGGTGTGAGTACTTCCTGTGGGGTGATTCCTGTTTCCTGTCTCTAGGTTTAAAGAACTGGTGGACACCACTCTGGCAGACAAGAGGAAGTTGTCATCGGAGGAGAAATGTCGCTACATACTACAGCAGTGTAAACTGCAGGGCTGGCAGGTGTGTTCCTCCACCGCCTCTCTCTTACTTTCTCTGTCTGTCTCTCTCTCTTTCTTCTTCTCTCTCCCTTCCTCTCTATTGCTCATATTTCCTTTCCATCTCTTGCTTTCAGTCTGTTTCTCCTCACTCCTCACCGTCTACCCCTCTCTCTGCACCCCATTTTTCTCACCCTCTCTCCCCTCTTCCTGTCTCTCTCTCCATTCTCAATTAAATTCAGTCACAAAAGATGTGAGGAACGATTTCCCACGTCTGAATTCCAATAGGCTCCTTATTTAATGCTGCCCCATCTGCCCCTCATCACCATGACTCTTAACAACACACACACACACAGTCTAGGGTGGCCCCCTCCCCCCGCTGTGCCTCCCAGACTGCTCTGCTGCTGTTGTGTCTGAGAGTTGGTGACCCCCAGAGGTCACAAGACCCCCGTCTCGCACGCACCCGCACACGCTCACGCACGCCGTCACAATGCCAGACAGACACTTTCTCACACACGCCCCCGCCCCCCGCGCACACTCTTTGTTTGCGCGGAAGAATGAACGGCGTGTCTATGGGAGCACGTCAGCCAGCGGTCTAAACACCTGTCTGGCACGATAGCGTACAACCTCACGGCGGCCCCGCCCCCACCCCCACCCACCCCGACGCCCGCCATGACCCCGCTGTAGGAACAGCAGGCCATCTGCACGACAAAATACACCCCGATTCCCCCACCCCTCCCCAACACACACACACACCCTATTGCCTACACACCCGTTCTCTCTTCCATGTAGCACTCAGGCACAGGGACTGCAGAGCCGAGGTTTTCCGCTCAACCAACAGGTCACAGGACGAAGGAAGCCCATCGTTGGTGTCTGACAGAAGCCTAAAGTGCATTTCCTCTTTCTCTCTTTTGGTCTTTGGTCTTTCTCACTCTCTTTCTCAGATGGGCAGCAGCAAAGTGTTTCTGAGGTACTGGCAGGCTGACCAGCTCAACGACCGCTGTCACCAGCTTCACAGGAAGATTGTCACCTGTCAGAAAGGTACCACAGCTCTTTCTGACACTCTGTCCTGTGTTTGTGCGTGCAAGTGTACAGAACTAGGAGTGTTTATATGTAAATGTATCTCTCTCTCTCTCTATCCCCCTCCCCCCCTCTCTCTCTCTATCCCTCTCTCTCTCTCTTTCTCTCTCGCTCTCCCTCTCTCTAGTGGTGCGAGGCTGGCTGACCCGACGGCGCGTGAGTCACGTGCTCTCCCAGACTGACGGCTGTCGTATCCAGCGGTTCCTGCAGGGGGCAGAGGACCTGGGCCTGCAAACCTACGACCACCTGGTCATCCAGAATGCCTCCGACATCGCCCGCGAGAGCGATCGCCTGCGCTGCCACGGCAACGGTGTGGGCAGCAGCCCACCGCTCGGGGAGAGGCCCGAGCCGGTGGGCAAGGAGGAGGAGCCTGCCAAGAGGTTAAGGACCGCCCCCATCTCATTAGCGTGCGTTTGGTGCCCGTGATGTCTGATTAATGGTGTCATTGAATCCATGTGGGACACTGGCTTTAATAGCGCATCATGATTGATGGCTGGATAATGAGCTGAGCCATCAACATGCGCTAGTGGTGCAATGCCCTGCCTCTGCAGTACAGCCTCCCTATGGTGTTAATCAACCTCCACTTTGCTTAACCTCGCTGCATACGAGCCTGGAGCTCGCATGCGGTGTGCTACGGCAGCGTGGGTCTCTGGTGCTCGGAGACAGAGGGAGGGAGGGAGGAACAGAGGGAGAAAACCGGACACTCTGGAACATGAATGTGGTCCTTTCACAAGATGCTAGCGCGCCGAAGACGAGGGAGCGATTGGCTTGTTTTGACGACAACAAAGCTTTTCTTGTCTGCTACTACTTACAGCCTGCTGCAGGAGACCAGCGTGCACACCAACCAAACAACACACACACACACACTCATTCATTCACACACACACCTACCCACACATACACACACACACACACCGTTTCTGCCTGTCTTCTGTGTGTCCTTCTGCCTGTAACGGTACATCACGTGCTGGTGCGGGATGCTAAAGGGGAACAGGTGAAGGGGACGGAGGGGAGGGGGGGATCCCCTTTTTCTAATTTCCAGTGTTCCCTCTTTATTCCCCTCTCCTCCTCTGTCCTTAGCGTCGTATGCACTCGCTCATTCTGTCATCGCCCGGGGGGGGGGGGGGGGGAAGCAGTTAGCCTACTGGCTTCTGTGTTTCTGCGGGTGTGTGTGGTCAGGATGCCTGGGATGTTATTGGGAGAGAGTCCAACAGATGTGATGAAAGGGAAATACACACACATACAGTATACA
The DNA here is from genome assembly GCF_054491055.1 of Hypomesus nipponensis. Lineage (NCBI taxonomy): Eukaryota > Metazoa > Chordata > Actinopteri > Osmeriformes > Osmeridae > Hypomesus > Hypomesus nipponensis. Next base: position 11,157,673 of record NC_140383.1, on the reverse strand, counting down.
CACACGGAGCACACACACAAACCACTGTTTTCCCTTTCATCCCGAGGGGCCAACTGATGGCTCCCCAGATTAAAGGAAAGAATAAGAAGCTTCGGATGATCTCAGTATCTCAATACCCTATTGTCAAATTACCACATGCAGATTAGACTTCAAGATACAGACAGTAGAAAATAAGCAGCTTGTTCTTTGTTGCTTTTTGTCCCCGTCATCCCAACCCTGGTGTTGCGCTGATGGAGACGATAATGCTACAGCTCTCGTCATATAGCTGGGAGCTCTTTGAGAGTTAGGATGATATTTTGTCCCAGGGCCTCATGTACTAACGCTTTTGCGTCCACTTCAGGTGTATTTGTTTCGCAACGTGCGCTTAAAAGCATGTCGAGGTATGTACAAACATGCTGCACGTGAGGTAAAGCGCATACTGCCTGTCGCGGAAACTGAAAATGGCACACCCGTGTAAAGCACACCTCTATTTTGCGGTGAAAATTCTCCGTCTGTTAAAAGCAGGCGTAAACCAGGATGCGCATATGCCTCCTGGTGAAATGGCAGCAGTAACCCGAGCAAGACGAAGACATAGGCCAAAAGATTGTTGCCACAAGGATCACACTTTTTGAGTTGAGTGAACACAAAATCATTACGCGTTACAGATTAAGCAGCCATGCAATATTACAGTTACTGGAAGAAATCAACGATTACATCGAATCTCCGACATTCTATTCCAGCAGTTGTTAAACTCTCCGCTACATTACAAATATTGGCATCAGGTTCATTTCAAATAGTCATCGCTGTTTTGACTTTGGTGGCTGATCCATGATAGAAAGAGAGAAGGAGGCCCATTCAATTATGCGTTTAAATGCTCGCAAATGTACGGTACAGCGGGCGGAGAAAGGCGCTGATGTTACCCAATAACCTGCAGGTTTCGTAAATACGACGTAAACTGAAGTATGACAGCGTGCACTTTCTGCGTCTTGGCCATGGCGCTAGTAACGTTACGTTTGCAAATGTACGTACATGAGGCCCTCAGTGTCTTGTGTCAAAGACCATGGAATTATGTAGTGGTCGTGTGTGCCCTTGGGAGTAAATGTTTTGCCATTTTGGTCACACTTCTTTGTCTCTCCAGAGTTGCGGAGAAGACTGCCAGAGCAAATGAGGGCAGTCGGACCATCCGCCACTTCCGTTCCAGCTCCGTGCCTATCCCCCTGACCATGGAAAGCTTGGTATATCCCAGTGCCAGCCCATCCATCAAGCCTGCTCTGGCACAAGCAGGTCATACCACTGAGGATGGGGGAACGGGGGGAACCTTGTCCTCCCCACGGAAACAGCCTCCCCCGAAGCCTAAGAGGGATCCCAACACACGTTTGAGTGCGTCCTACGAGGCTGTCAGCGCTGGGCTCACCCTGGGTCCTAGAGAGAGCCCCACCCCTGAGGGCTGTGCATCCCCTTCTGGCAGCCCCCCCAAAAATCAGCTGTCTCCCACAGACCCCTCAGGTACATATCAAATCCAACCTTTCAGACCCCCATGTACACAGACTCAGATATTTTCAATTTTACGGTTGTATAGACTTGATGTCAGTTCTAGGGTAGTATAGACTTGGTGTCAGTGCTACGGTAGGATAGACTTGGTGTCAGTTCTACGGTAGTATAGACTTGGTGTCAGTGCTACGGTAGGATAGACTTGGTGTCAGTTCTACGGTAGGATAGACTTGGTGTCAGTTCTACGGTGGTATAGACTTGGTGTCAGTTCTACGGTAGTATAGACTTGGTGTCAGTGCTACGGTAGTATAGACTTGGTGTCAGTGCTACGGTAGGATAGACTTGGTGTCAGTTCTACGGTGGTATAGACTTGGTGTCAGTTCTACGGTAGTATAGACTTGGTGTCAGTTCTATGGTAGTATAGATGGTGTCAGTTCTACGGTAGTATAGATGGTGTCAGTTCTACGGTAGTATAGACTTGGTGTCAGTTCTACGGTGGTATAGAGCCTTGTTCACCAGGCTTTTGCTTCTCCATCTCTTCAGCGCTCTTTTTCTGTCCGACTCAAACGCCTGTCCTCTCCCTTTCCTCAGCCCTCTCCAAGCCCCGCCCCCACAGCGACGACTACACCGCTATGCGCAAGGTCCCGCCCCCCAAGCCCAAGCGCAGCCCCAACACCAAGTTGAGCGGCTCCTACGAGGAGATCAACGCCTTCTCCCTTCACCTGCAGCTCCGCCCGGCCGACGTCAAGCTGGCCCTGCTGTCCCGCGTGGGAGGGCTGGGCGGGTTGATGCAGCGCGCCGCCTCCATGGATGGCCCACGGGGGGCGGCGCTGGGCCACGGCCGGGACGACGAGGAGGACGTGTACATAGAGATGGTGGGGGCCCACCCTCGGCACCCCCGCCCCCCCTCCAGCCTGCAGGACCCCTCGGAAGCTCCCAGCAGCCCGCCGGACGCAGAGGCCGTCTATGAGGAAATGAAGTACTTCCTGCCCGAGGACGGGTCACTTCCTGTGGGCACCGCGAGCATGGCGAGCAAGCTGGAGGCGCTCGGACTGGGGGCGCCGGGGATGGGGATGTCGACCCATCAGGGCAGGGAATGTAAGCGGGTAGTGGTGGGGGTGACTGCTGCCGTGGAGATACCCCTCGTCCCCAGCGCTGGGGCGGGGCTCGCGAAAGCCGCCCAGGGGAGAGAGGGAGGGTGTGACATCCCCGCCCCCTTCCCCAACCTGCTCCCTCATCGCCCCCCCCTCCTGGTGTTCCCCCCTTCCCCAGTGACCTGCTCCCCTGCGTCGGATGAGTCCCCCCTCACCCCCCTGGAGGTGAAGAAACTGCCCGTGTTCGAAACCAACCTGAACTACCCCAGCGGGGGGCCCGACTCCCCCATCTCCCCCCAGTACTCGCGCCAGAGAGCCGACTCCTCCCCAAGCCTCTCCATCCTCATGCCGGACAAGTCCACCCCGCCTCTCACCCCGCCTCCCCCCAGTGCCCTCCCTCCCCCCTACAGACCCCCCTCCCACTTCCCCTTCCCCCCCGAGGTCAACTTACTGTCTCTGACCCGGGCGGCGTCCGTCACAGGGGGGTCCGACTCATCCAAGCCCTCCTCCTCCAAACCCTTCTCCTCCTCCTCCCACCCCCTGGGGAAGCCCCCCCCCTATTCGCCGGTGAAGTCGAGCCGACCCGAGCCCCGGCGGGCCCACTCCTGTTCCTCTTCTCCCCTCCTCTTCAACCCAGCCAATGGGAGATCCCTGACCAGCCCCCTGGACGAGCTCAACACTCTGTTCAACTCCGGGCGGAGCCTGCTCAAGAAGTCCACGCCCGGACGCAAGATGAGGGATGGAGGTGAGACAAACACACGCCCTCGCGTTACAGTATTTCACACACGCCGACTCATGCACGCATACTTACTGACGCATACGCCCAGGAATTCAGCGCTGTCTGTCTCTATCTCTCCCTCTCCCCTCGGGTATCCTTTGTTTGTTATAATTACGATTGCATTAGAGAGTGTGGTCTTCTACAGGGATTTACGATGGGTTGAACCTAACCACACCTGGCCAACACCCCATCCTGTTGGGAAATCCTTCTTGGCTGTGCAGGCGTGTGTGCGTTCCTTGTTGGAATTTGGGTGGTTGGGGTGTAGCAAATGACCTCCACTTTCGTGTAATCATTCACACAGTCCCAATCAAGGTATCAACCATGTTCATGTCTGATGATTTATTGGGCTTTTGGTGATTACCTCTAAGGGGTGGGGGCGTGGAGATTCATCTGTGTGTGTGTGCATGTATGTGTGTGTGTGTGTGTGCGTGTTCTCTTACGGCTACAGCAGCATAAAGGATAAGGCACCTAAAAGATCATTATGTATCAGTAATAGCATGTTATAGGGCACACTTTGCTGATTACCTCCTCTTTTGAAAAATTGTTTTGGTATCTGTGGAATATATGCCCTGAGCATATATTACACTTTGTTACATATTGACCAATTTAGCTTCAGCAATATTGGGCCCAGTGTGTGTGAATGTGTGTGTGTGTGAGTGTGTGTCCCACTTTTTCCAAGCCATCTATTATGTTCTCCTGTGTACTGGCCTTTAGACCCCATATAGCTACATGCTGGCATGCTAACGAGCTAGCTCAGCCTTGCAAGCTTCTTTATGTAGTGCTGGGCATGATGTAGCCATGTGTGTTCACCAGTGTAAGGCCGCCACACACAGCTAGCTGTGACCATGATGTAGAGGCTAACCTTTGTAAAAGGAGGGCAGCAGAATTGATCACACACGTTGTTGTGGAGGTGACGAGGGTCTCTAAGCATACAGATTCTGAACGAGAATCGTATCCATATTTGAATTGGTGTGGTATATCTGAGTTTCGTAGCTTCAGATCATCACATCCTTCGTAAGTAATAGATTGTTTAAAGCATGTCGGACACCCCACGCATCGTCATAGTAACAGTCCGTAATCATGCCCAGCTACAGAACCAGTACAGCCACAATATAGAAGGATAATCTATCCTTCAAGGAGCGGAAAGCACTAAAACTAACGATGACATGGGTTCTCTGGCACACGCGATGAAAACACACACATACACGCGTGCGCACACACACACGCCGTGTCCAACTTGTCAGTACCCCAACAACCTGATCGGTGCAACTGCTCGCGTCATGGAAACTTGTCTGCGTGCAAGAACGGGGGGGAGAGGGGGGTCACGACCCCCTGCGGTTATTCTGGGGGAAGAGGGGCAGTGGCGGGAGGTGGCGTCTGATCTGAGCAGGGGGGGGGGAGATGCCAGGGGGCTTAATGGGCCCTTCGGCTTCCGTTCTGGCCGGCCTGAGGGTGACACCTGAGGCTGCTGGGAGGTCGGGGTTAGGGGTGCTATCCCAGATATCCCTGTGAAGAGCAGCTGTCCCTCCCTCCACTTCCTCCTCTGGGGAGATTTGGGAATGTCACGAACGCAGCAGGGAAAGGGCCAAGTGGTAACGGGGCATTCCCAACCCTTCCGCCCGGAGACAACCGTAGCCCCGAGCCGCCCAATCACATCGATTTACCACCGTATCTCACTTGTTTTTGGAAACACGCCCACCCACACGCACGAGCGTGTTGTGATCAAATGCATCATCCACACGCCCTGATTCATTAACTTTCTTACACACACGCAGACACACGCGTACACTTTGTAATGTGGAAGCATGCTAGTGGTTAGGCTATACATAGGAGTCTCGTGGTCAGAAGTCACACATTCCGGATCAGCACACAAATTTCCACCACACAGACACACACACACAGACACCACTGGGAGAGGGGTTGGTCCAGGTCGTTCGGGGTCACTGTCTGACATAGCCGAGATACGTAGTCCATGACATCACTTTCCGAAACAACTCTGGATAGACAGTGCTGGCCCCTCCCACAATGTTTTCCAATGACCAGCAGTCAAATCAGTATCAATAAGTAACATGTTCTGCTTCTATTGTTTCTATTGAAGTTTGTATCTCATTGCAAAACAGAGGGAAGACTAATATACTTTTTAGTTTGATGGAACTAAATGCTTTCTACTTTCTTTTCATGCCTTATCTAAAGGAATAGTGTGAGGTGGCAGCCCAATTAGGATATAACAAACGACCTCATGCCTCTCTCTGTCTCTCTTTCACTCTGCCCTCTCTCTCTTTCCCTCCACTCGTGTCTCAGGGTTCAACTCAAACATCAACCTGCCTGGGAGGGAAGACTCAGGCTCTGCCCCCACATCCCCATCCCCTCAGCTACAGGACAAGAATGCCAATAACCACTCCCACCACTCCCCAAACCCCGCCCCCATGGAGAATGGCAACCCTCATGGAGAAAGACTCTCTAACGGTACTCGTGTGTGTGTGTGTGTCTGTACAGATGTGTGTAAACGACTTCAGGAGTGTGTGCTCGGGTGCACTTACACATGTGTGATTCCTAGTACTGTCTAATGCATGGGACATATGTGTTTCATGTTCAGGGTGTCTGGAAGATGAGGGTCACTCCAAGTCCATGTCCTCCAGCTCCTCCTCTCTGCACAGGCACATGGACAGCCACCACACTCAGGTAAACACACACACACACACACGCCCACAGACAGTTATGTTTGTGTGGCTTCTTGAGGGGACTGAACATTCAGTACCGCTCACCATCCTGTTTTTCTCAACCCCTAACCCCAATCTTAGCCTTAACCACTACCTGAACCCAAAAGCCTAAACTGACCCCAAACATAAACTTAACCCTAAAACGAATTCTAACACTACACTAATCCTAAACCATACCTCAAAAATAGCACTTGAAATTGTGAGTGACAAGTTAATCTCCTCCCAAGTTGTCCTAGTTGTATCATTCTTAAGGGTGATAAAAGACTTCTGGTCCCCACAACACAGAATAACAAGGCACCATGCAAACACACACATATACTTTGTCCTGGGTTTTGAGTTTCTGCTCCTTCCTGTACCCAAATGACCTCTCCCAGCATATTGTGTAACATTACTCTTCATCTCGATGCTTAATTTACCGTCAGGTGTATGTGTGTATGCATGTGTGTGTGTGTGAGTGAACCAGGTGCAGATACTGTATACAAGAGACTCAATGTTGGCATTCCAGCACTGCCTTCCTTTTGTGGAGAAGAAACACTGCCAGCTTGTTTGCAGCGCTCTCTCTTCTCACACACACGCACACACACACACACAGACATGCACACGGGATGTTTATAAGACATGTACCATTGGTTGAGGTTTTGTTGTTTTTCAGGAGGCCTGAACCTAATATAATGGTTGGCTGTTAATATACAAGCTTTCCCAGGTTCCTTTGCCCATTAAAGTGTATGGTTACATGTACGTGTAGATGTTATTTGCCCTCATATAAACACACAGACAAACACACACTCCCTACAGGAGATGAATCAAAAGCATTGTTATCAAATGGAAATCGTTAAGTGATCTGTTTCTAAAGACACACACAGACACACACAAAGCTAAGCAATGGGTACAATTTTTTCTATTAAAGAGAAATGTTTTGTCCCCATAAAGATGTTGTGTTAAATTAATGAGGTCTTCTAAGAGTTGTTTCGAAACACAGACAGCTCAGTGCCGCGTCGATAAATAAAAAACATTGGAGCATTGGCTACTTTCCAACCATGTGCTAGCAACCTGTTCCTTTCCTCCTTGGCTTATTTTGTCAAACCACTTTCAATCAAACTCAAGATGGAGGAAATTGAGGCTGCTGAGGAAAGAATTGGGGGCACTGTTTCTCATATTTGAATAAAGTTTAAAATGTTACCTACTGCAGCTTTAATTTTTCTAAGCAGGTTGAGAAATATTTTATGGGGCACAATCCCTGCTACTGAGCGAGCTGACCAAAACACAGCTAACACCTGGGTAGCCAATCAGAGCAGAGGTAGCTGTGGCCTGTAACAGGAGACGGGCAGCAACAACTTTCTTTTCCTGATACACTGGCCTGACTACATACACTCTTTTTCCGTGTCTGCATTTCTCAATTCTCACTCATCACTCTCTCACTCGTTCTCTCTTTCCCTCTCTCATGTCTTTTGATGACTTTCTTTTTCTTTCTCTCTCTCTCTCTCTCTCTCTCTCTCTCTCTCTCTCTCTCTCTCTCTCTCTCTCTCTCTCTCTCTCTCTCTCTCACTGTTTCTCCATCTCCCCCCCTCTCTCTATGTCTCTCCATATCTCCCTCACAAACACACACACGCACACAAAGGTCACATCTGCCAGCTAATATGAGGAAATTTGTGTATGTCAGGGAGGTCAGTGGTGGCATGGTGGTGCCGGCAGCCTCCCTGCTGCTTCTGCTCTGGTTCGGCCCCCAGGTGCATGTAGGAGACCCAGTCTGTTGAATCATTGATCAGACGTCTCGGAGAGGTGAGGTGAGGGGAGAAGTCGGAACGTTACGATCCGGTTTCTGTCCGGACGCCATAGGGCACGGTATTCTCAGGAGATTAGTGGAAGAGAGAAGGTAGGCACACAACGTTCCTGCTCCCAGGGTGGGTTAATGGAGTAGAACTGTCTCCTTGTTCCATTACCGACAGACTGCCACATACACACACCATCCCATAAACACTTACTGTACACACACACACACACACACACCGATCATTCCTGCAATGCTTAGGAGATGCCCTCTACTCCTTTGTAATGGAGAGCAGGGTGTAAAGTGGCAGAGACACCAGAAAATAGGTTTGTGCGAGTGTGCGTGTGTGCGTGTGTGTTAAAGATTTATGCTTCAGCTAGTACAGCGCATTCTTACTGAAGTAAGAACATCTTGTGACATAGGCACTTAGGGCTTTTAGTTGTTTTGAAGTCCATTCTAAGTATCTCTAAACCCCTGGTCTTCTGCTCCCTCTCACACACTGTTCTCACTCTCAATGTCCTCCCTCGGCATACTCCTTTCAAACTGAACGATACTGCGGAGGCCCCTGAAGTTTCTCAGCAACATATGACAGAACCCATGGCATGACATTCATTTAACAGTCTGTTATTATGGGACCACAGGGGGACCTTTAAAACAAGCCCACAAGAGTGTCCTCTTCTGAAATGTATTTATTCCCTGTGGGCTATAATGTGGTTATTCTCTGTATTCTGTCTTTCTTTCTCTCTCTCTCTCTCTCTCTCTCTCTCTCTCTCTCTTTCTCTCTCTCTCTCTCTCTCTCTCTCTCTCTCCCCCTTTCTTCCTATATCTTTATCTCCCAGTTTCTCGTCTCAATGCTAAAAGGTTATTTATGTGTCTTTATATCTGTGTGTATATACATATATATATATATACATATATCTATTCATGCACATCCCTCTCTCCTCTCCTACTGCAGAGAAGCCATCTGAACTTCTCACCGTTTGGAGCGGGGGCTGCCCTCTAAGACAGGGGGGGGGGGGCTGCTGTCAGAAGGGGGGACAGGGTGAGTGTGCTCTCTCCAACCTTGCTGCTCTCTCCCATACACCCACCCTTGTTCTTCATGCTTCCACTGCCCTGCTTCCTGCTACAAGGGTGGCCTTAGCCTCGGATCGAGGGTCTGACTGGCGCATCTGTGATCCTCAACATGACTTGCGAACCTTAACCCTAACTAAAGGGACTTTGAAATAGAACAGGGACGACATTAACACTCTATAATAACTGAACACTGAAAAGCATTTACAACTGATTAGTTAACAGTAAATGCATCCTTCCTTTATAACAAATCAACAATTCAAGCTGGAGGAAAGCATGGAATTGCTTTACATATGCTTTCTAAAAGGTATGTAAATAGTTTATTAACTATTTACTGATTATTTCTAATAATGTCATGTACCATTAACCTAACTTAAACGTCTTCACCACTGGGTTGCAAGTATTTAAATACTTCACGTAGGCATGATAAACGTAGCAGTTTACAAGGTTGTATATGCAGTTTGCAAACATCTTGTAAACTGCCCCATTAATCATGAACATTTGTATTTGTAACAGTTTTTATAAATGCTTAACATGGTGTAAAACAAACACTTTGTATCAATCTATGTTGAAAACAGGTGTACAACAATAACAGGGGCGTTGCTAGACTCAAATCTCTACTGGGACACAGGCCCCTCATTACTCATATAATTGTTTTTTTCTTCCGAGCTTGCTACAATCAAGACGTGTGCAACACAATGCACTGCAGCGCTAGCACGCAAGCCAATACCGTTCTTTGAGCTTCATGTAATATAATATGTTGGACTTGTGTTGTTATTATGTTTGAGTCAAAATGAGACGGTCGGTATGCCTATTATTCCGAAACTGTCTTTCGTTTCGTAATGTTTTCGTAGCCTACCTTGATTCTGACTTGCGTTCCGACGTTTGTGTCGCTGCAGTGTATATTTTAGCACAGAAGAGAGCGCTGACACGGCATTCTGTGGACACGCCTCAGCTTGTGTTTTTGCGTCGAGTTGATTCGGACGCTGCGTGGATTTTTTCCGGGATGGTCAATCTAACGCCACTGAACAACAATATCAAAATGTAATACCAATGAAGTTAAAAAACACAACTGTATCTATCCAGTTAGACACAGTAATGTATCTGGGGTAGATGTCTAGTGTATGTCCCCAAGGTAGATATTGGGGTAGATCGAATATCTGAGCGGGGCAGTGAGAGTTGGTGAGCTTAGAATTGGCACCTTGCCGTATGGCACTGAAGTGTGACCCCAGGATGACCTGGAGATAAGTAGCTTAGGAGGGAGGAGGAGGGGCCAGCCCAGCCCATACTGATCTTGATCCTGATCCTCTCTCTTGGTAAATAGCCCCTCAAAGACTGACATGTTTGGAGTATGTTAATCACATGTTTGGGTGGACACCATCATTCTCAACTCCTCTGTTGTCCTTGAATATCCGTGGACCACACGCAAAAGCATACACCCTCTTGACCCACGAATATTTACTCTCAAGCTCTTGAACGCTCTCTTTCTTTCCCCCTCTCCCTCTTTCCCCCTCTACCTTCTCTCGATGAACATCACCTTTACTTTTACTCAAGAAAACTTTCATAGAAAACTCCTGGTTGATGAAACGGAATATGGATATCAGTACCCGAGGTTTATCAGTCTCAGTATGTCCCTGGGTCGCAGTGTAGAAAGACTATTTATCCAACATACCCTGTAGACATACCCTGAAGAATAGCCATGTAGACAGACATACACTTTAGATAGATCATGTAGACAGATAACTATTCCCCAACAGACACTGTAGACAGACAGACACTGTAGACAGACACTGTAGACAGACAGACCATGTAGACAGACAGTGTAGACAGACAGACCATGTAGACAGACAGACACTGTAGACAGACAGTGTAGACAGACAGACACTGTAGACAGACAGTGTAGACAGACAGACCATGTAGACAGACAGACCATGTACACAGACCCAGCAGACAGACGCTGTTGAAAACCCTGGTCGACAAACACCAAAGATAGACATTGTAGGCAGACATGTAGCCGGGCAAGAAAGCTGCAGAAACACTCCCAGCAGGTGACCCAAGATGACTCCTTTACCGTAGTCATGAACACATTCTTACAGACCTATCTTTCACATGAGATAGAAGAAACTCAGAGGAGGTCCTAACCTTTCCTTCAGGCAACAGTAGCGCCTCTGTTATTTATATTATCTATCCCCAAGTTTAAACTCTGCTCTTTGTAGCCAGAAAACAATAAGAGTTCTGAGAAGGGCTGCAGGAACCTTGAGAAGCAGAGGGTCGTTGCTGTGACGTGTCGGACTATGGGCGACAGACCTGGGCACAGACGTCACCGGAGTGCTTATCTAACCCTGGGACCCAGGGCCATTAGAATGACCTCACTGAGGAAAAGGAATGCTTTTCTGCTGGCCTTGCTCCAGACTAGGTTGGTGTAGGATAATGAGATCGGGGGGTGGAGAGACAGAAATGCTTTGATGAAAGGAGGAAATAGAGAGAGAGAGAGAGAGAGAGAGAGAGAGAGAGAGAGAGAGAGAGAGAGAGAGAGAGAGAAATAGAGACAGAGAGAGAGAGAAGGAGAGAGAGAGAGAGAGAGAGAGAGAGAGAGAGAGAGAGAGAGAGAGACGATTAAGGAAAAATGGGAGGAAGGATAATGTTTAATTGGTCATGAATACGAGTGTATTGTAGTTAGGACACTGGTCTTTCGTTAAAAACGTTTTTGCTGTGGGGGTTAGTGGAGTAAATGTTGAGGGGTTAAATCGAACTGTGATCCAATGAAAGGGGACTGGGGGGAGGCAGTGTGGGGGAAGGGGGATTAGGATACACTCTTAAGTCTCCCGGAATGGGTGGAATTCATACAGGAGTGTGTGTGTCTGTGTGAGTGTTCGTGCATGCAGTTTTTCCAAATAATCTTTTGAGATGTGTGTTTATTTGTCTTAAATGTTGCAAGTGTGTCCCACTGGTTTCTCCAGAATCACTTGAAACCCCTGAGCTTTTCTTGTAAAACAGCTTGATGACACACATCAACACCCCTCGTGTCTCTCTCCCTGGCTCCCTATTTGAAAAACAGAATGCTTGACAATGCTTGGATTTTAAATTTGAAAAGATCATGTTGTTCTCTGTGGATACAGTTAGACCCAGGAATTAACCAGTATTTTGCATGAGGTGGAAAACTACATGTGACAATAATGTTTATCCTCCCATGCCCCTTGTTACAGTTTGACCAGTCCAGAGTGTTCCAGTGTTATTGGGTTTCTGCCTTCTGGGTGACCTTAGAGGCAAGAGGCAAATGTCCTCAGTTCACCCTTACCATTTCGTTGTCAGCCAAGAATGACCACTACTCATCCTGGATTATCATAATATTACCATGTCATTACCATTCTATTACCATGACATTAAAACTGATTGTCATCCATGTTTGCATGCTACATGCTAGTTATTGCTAGCATGGTTGTGTGTATATGAGTACAAATATACATGTGTCTGTCCTTGGGACTGTTTATTTTGATTGAACAGATAATCGTCGTATTCGTCCAGTAATGATCGGGGAGGTGTGAACGTGGCGTGTAACTCGGTTGCTTTATCGTGACAGATCGTATTGTTGGCAGGGCTGTGTAGCAGTAAGTAGATGACCTCATCGTCACAACAGCTACCCAGATGTGATGATGTCACAGTGCGGCGTGAGGCATCAGGAGCCGTCTGACACATGTCTGTCTGTGGACTCTCTGCACGTGTTTGTGTCTCCCCAGTATGTGCTTCCCTGTCCCTGGCAGTGGTGTGTGTGTCGTGTGGCAGCGGGACAGTGTGTGCCTGTCTGCTGTTCCAGTAGCCAATGTTCCTGGCGTCAGTGCTCAGAATAGCCTGGCAGGGAGGTGTAAATTATGGATTAGGTCGCTCAGCATTGTGCTGGTACAGGCAATCAATTTGTGTGCGTGTGTGTGTGCTTGTGTGTGCGTTTGTTTGTATTTGTGCGTGTGGCCTGGATTCCTGGAGTGCGTCACCACTGTATTGTATTCCTGGTGTTGAGCGGGGGAAATATTGCAGTATGGTTTCCCCTGGCTTTCTTTAACCCCCCTCTCAGAGATGGAAAAAATAGGAGGGAATCACCCCCCAGATCGCCACTAACAATGTGTGTGTGTGTGTATGTGTCAGGGACAGGAATGCAGGTGCCCATTTTGCCATCCCCTTGGTTCCATCCAAACACACACAAGCGTGGATCAGAGCGGCTCTGTGCCACGGCTGGCATTTACAGACTGGGGAGCGATCGGTCGTTCCTGACGGATCGATCTTCCAGGTTACTGACTGACTGATGACTGATGACGTCCTCGATCCAAGACTGGCGTGTGTCTGGACCCCACACCCCCCCCTCTCAGCCTCTGCTCACTCTATCACCTCATGGTCGCCCCTGTGAAGGTTGATGTATGGCCGGTACTATAACAGGGTATGGAAATAATAAGTCATTATAGCTGTTGGCTGTCGAAGGAGGGGAGCCCCCCCGTCCGTCCGCTGAGTCGGCGGCTGTCAGTCATGTGGCGAGGTAGGCTCCAATTTTCCCTTCCTTCCCTCGATGAGAGTGGAGCCAGAGGGAAGCTGGCCCTCTGACAGCCCAGCAGGGACGATGGCTAGGGGCTTCCATCGGCATGGGGGACCAGGGGAAGAGGACAGCAACAGGGAGCCTGCCTGTCTGTCACATCTAATGCAGATCTTTAGTTTGCAATTGGGAGCCCATGTTGACGTTCATGCCGACCTCCCCTTCATGGACGGAGAAATGGTAGAGAGAACATTTGAGATGGCGTGAAAAGAGATGGTGCAAAAAGGGGAGTGATGTCGGAAAGTCCTCGAGAGGGGATGAAACGCCAGAGAGGTTATGACGCATTAGGGATGTTGAGTCAAAGACAGTGGCTGGGTCCTCTCTGCGAATGAAGCAATGGAAAAGCACCGGGAAATCTTGTATTTGTTGATTTTTGAACAGTCTTCTCTCCTCCTCTTCCTTCCGTCTTCTCCAGATGATCCAGCGTCTGCGGAGGTTTGTGGAGGAGTGACCTCCTGGGGGAACAGCTGCTGCACTGGGTGTAGTGTGAGGCACGGGGCTAACTGGAAGCATTGGGACCGCCCCACCCACCACAATGCTCTGGACCAACCGGAAGGCCTCCATGAGAAGGGGAGGAGCCTTCGTGATACGGATGTTTTCTTCAGGCATGAAGCAGACCTCCGTGTTTCGACACCACACTTTGAAACCTGCAACTCTGCCCTCGGTCAGCTGGTGCTTCACCCCACCTTCTCTCCGTCCCTCCGCACAACCCCTTCAAGCTTAGCTCTCCCCCCCCCCCAGAGCGACAGCTATTCTTCAGGGAGGAGAGGAGAAGCGCACCCGAGATGTTCTTTCACAGTTTAGATATGAAGATAGAAGTTCCGCCGTCTCTGTGGAGATGCCTAGCATTAGGAAATGACTTTTCATACCTAAACCATGGTGCTGACCACATACTGTGGTACCCTGTGATGTTCCTGTTACCATGTCTGTGTGTGAGTCCCAGCTCCCCCAGAATGCACCTCTCCCATGTTTACAGGTGACCTAGCGCCTCTTCTTCATCTCCTGTGATGGACCTCACGGTCGCTGCTCAGTTAAGCCTTTGGTAGATAAAAATGCTTCAGGTACAGTGCAGTCCTGGGTGCAAGCAACATCAAATACTAGCGCTGCACTTCATTTAGTATGCCCAGTACAATGGGTGCGATTGTACAATCGCAGAAGTATAAATGGTGAAATAAATCAAGTGCACCTCAAACCCATATGTGTGTGTTTGACCCAGCCCTCCTACCGCTCAATCTGAGTCTAACCCGACTGATAGGCTCCAGGTGCCAGTGTCGCCCTAGCGACCAGGGGTCGTGGGTTGAGTAGAACCATCAGCCATATCCCAGGGCGTGTTTCTTTCGTCCCCTGTTACCTGCCGCCTGCCTTTCACTTTAGCACAAAGACACAATTCACAGCTCTCTTTACTGTGTCCTCATGAGGAGGGATTCTGTGTATGTGAGGTCAGAGTGTGTTACTCTAAGAAATACAGAGGACCCACGGATATATTTTACAGCATGGAGACATTCATGGTAACACACACACACACACAAACCACACCCACACGCACGTGGATGACCACAGTCTCACTTCTACTACTCAAGATCTCTCCATGACCCGACACTATTTAGTATGTGTCAACAAAGGCGCATCTGACTGTGGCCCAGACTAAGCACAGGAAGGTCTCATCTTTACTGTAGCTCCTAACACCATCACCTAGGAGACCATGTTAATAGCCTGGTTAGGCTGAAGAGCTCAAGGCTGGAAACTCCTGATTACCAGAGCTCACCAATGTACAGAATCCCCCTCAATCCATCTCCGATGGAACCATACCCCAACCTCGCCATGCAAGCACATAAAAAACAACCCCCTTCATTCAGCTGCGTCGCTCTGAAAGCACCCCAACCCCCCTCTGCTCCTTCAGAAACCCCTGGCCCCTCCCCCATCCACCCCAGCCCCTCCCCCAACCTCCAGGGGACCAGAGGCATTGCCATGGTAACCTCCCTGTAAATAGTGGGACGGCGTTTTAAATGTTAGAGGTTTTACTGTAGCAAAAAAAGCACAGAGAAAAGGCAGGGTAGAGAGGATAGAAATATGGTAAATATTATATGGTCCAGATTTAAGGAATGTCTTGGGTTCGATGCAATGAGTGAGGCAAAGAGAAGAGGTTTATTTTATAATGTGAATATTCTTTTATTTTCCTTTTTTTTTGTTGTTGTTGTCTTCTTCAGAATGATTGTCTATTGATATCAAGTTCTTTATACTCTATTTATCTTGTGCGTTTCCCATGTTGATGACTGCTGGTTTACTCCTGAGAGGCAGACATGTTTACTGTGCCAGCCAGGAAGGTTGAGCGAAGGTGTATTGCACAACGTTGACGCGTGGTGTGGCTGGGGGGTGCTGTGGCCGCATCTCCACACCCAGGTGTGTCCCTCTCCAGGCAGGCCGATGTGAGCAGATCACAGTGTCATGGCCCCAGACCTGGAGCATCAATAGATCTGATAGATTCACCCCGTTCCCTGATCCTTCATCACGATGACTGATTGATCTGGTATTTACAAATTAGCCATGCCATCACTCCGCCTGGCCTTCCATTAGCCCTGCCTAATAGGAGAGAACGTGTGTTGTTCACTCGCAACACCACAGAGGCACACAAATATACACACACGTACAAACACACCTGCTGACACACACACGTATTCTCTGAAACACACATATACCTTCACGCACACACACACACACACGCAATCAGAGACTGATTTACATAATGAATCCTATAGACCTTGAATCCCTGAGAGTGGCAGCCACACCCAGCACCCCTTCAGCCCACACCAAGGTGGGGAGGTCCTCCTCTATACAGGGTCCTAAAAAAAGTCATGTTCATGTATGCTTAGTGGACGTATTCATCCCCACCTACGAGGACTTCTCTTGGAACGATGGCAAGAAAAAAGACCATGGATTGTTTTTTTTTTACAGAATTTTAGACAGTTAGCAGTGTGTGACCCTGCATGACTTGCTGTCAGCTCCCCCGCCCCCCTCGCCCCACCTCCACCCCCCCCCCCATCCCGGCTGTCGCCATCAGGCTTAATGATGTGAATCACTATTCTCACCGCACTGTGAATCTGCCCTGTCTCTCACTGCCATCCTGCCATACTGACCCCCACCTGGCCGACATACTGACACCCCCACACGCCCCACCCGCCCACGATACTGACACACCAACACCCCCACCTGTCACAATACTGACACACCCCTCCCGCTACCCCACACTTACACCAACACACACACACACACTCCAGCTCCAATGATGCACAACCCCCAGTCCCCCCACCATATTTTCATACAGAACTAACAAACTGCCATTTGTCATTCCAAATCAGGAATCTGTGTGTACTAGTGTTCCAAGGTCAGTCCCTGGATCAGGTGTGGTGCTATGGCCAGGCCAGATCAGGCATCCTACTGATCCCAGACCAGACCATGTACAGAGCCAACGGGAGAGCGAGGACAGCCCGGCTGTCTCACTGCCTCTTGCTGTTGTTGTTGTTCTAAAGTTTCCCATCTTTTGTACACAACCTGAAGCCAGTACCATTTGATCTGCATTCATATGTGTTTGTGGAAAAAAAGAGAAGTTGTATGTGTTTGTTTCATATATCATTGGCGATGTTTTATAAATACGTGTACAGCAATAAAGAAAACGGTGTCCATTCCTGTGTCCTGTGGTGCGTCGCGGTGAGATTTACGGCCGTCCTGTTTGAGCGTGGGAGGGTTTGCATGTGTGTGTTGATATGTGTGCGTACATGCATGTCTCCATGCACTTGTGTGTGTGTGTGTGTGTGTATAGAGGTGTCATAAAATAATCGGACATCCTGTCCTGATGCAGGTGAGTCAGACTGAGAGCAGCTTGCCATTCGAGGTCATGTTTTACAGCCTCCTGTTCTGCTCGCAACAACACAGCCGGGGATTGGTGGACCCTCAGGTTGCCGAGGACAACTGTATCAGGAAGCTGTTTCAAGAACAAAGCGAGATTAGCATGCTCTCACTACTGTTGGACAAACGCTGGGAACTGACATACACACACACTCACCGTGGTAACAGACATACACACAAACTGTGCAACTGACATTCACACAGACAAACTTTTACTGGATGTACACATGTACACACTTGTATCTGACACAAATACACACACACAGACATACTCTCAAACATTTGTCTGAGTGCATAGGTGTGTGGGTGTGTATGTTGGCATGTGTGAGACGCTAGAAGTGGTTTTAATCATGAAAAATGAGTAACACAGGGAGTGGTAGAGGGGTTGTTAGCGGAGACGACAACAATTGGAGACAGGTGCTGCCTTGGCTGTTTACCAGCCCCCCTAACCACCACTCCTTGCACTCACATGGTGGCCTTTACATGTTTAAGAGTGCAACGACCTTCAGTAGAACAATCTGACAGGCATTTGACCCGCGGGGGCGTCTGTTCCTTGATCAGGTCAGTACAGGTGTGCATATTTACAGATGTATACTCTACGCTCTGTGTTTACAGGAAGGTACAAGTGCATGTCACCAACTATAAGCAAAAGCAGAACTGCGTCACACACTCAGATCTTATGCTATATGCAAATCTACTGGAGGAATGTTTGGTGGAGATCACCCCCAAGGCCTGAACAGAAGAAGTACAGCTTTTGGGGGAAACAAGGGATATGTCAGAATTTGCATGACCTTCAAAACCGCTCCAGTTGTGGGACACATGACTGTGCAGGTGAGAGTGAGTTCCCGAAGGGCATAACGGGTGGGGGAAGGGAGACTGGGCGGGTGGAGGGTGGAGGGTGAGGTGGACGGGAGATGATGGGAGGTGGTGGGATGGAGGAAGGTTGAGGGGGTGATTTCTCAAGCGAGGGAGAGAGAAAGAGAAAGAATGGGGAGTAGGGAAGGGTGGGAGAGGAGGGGAAAGCAGGGATGGATGAGAATGAGGAAGAGAAAGGCAAATAGTATAAGGGGGGAGAGAGAGAGAGAGAGAGAGAGAGAGAAAGAAAGGGCAGCATCAGATGTTCTCTCCAGAGACAGGCTGTGGAGGGTAAACAAGCAGGAAGTCCCTGGAAAAATCCATAAACGTTTCTCTTCCTGTTCTGCTTTTAGACTACTATTAGGAACAAACACAAGCCATGCAGGCCAAACATAGACCCATACTAAAAAAGACCAGGCAAACATTAGTATGATGAATTTGACACTGAGGGGGATGGGGGGGGGGGGGCACACACACACATACACTGACTTATTAACACTAAGACCTGTGTTTGTACCTGACCTGACCTGCACTTGACCACAATATACCCAATCAGCACAATGCACACAACCACACACACACACATTTCAAGTCCACTATATATTCCAGGCGTGCCTACCTCCTCCCTGCCCCCCAGTGGCCCAGCCCGCAGTTCCGAGGCTGGAGGTCATCCACACATTTAGGACGAGGTGAAGAGGGCCACCATTAAGAGAGTGGGGGCTGGGGGTAATTTGGTCCAAACTGCCCCCTGATGCACAGGCAATAACCCCTTCATCAGCCCCCATCCCCCCGTCCCCCCCATCCCCCCCTCTTCCACCCCATCTTGTATGTCAGTCACCTTTGCCATTTAGGCTCTTTCCATCCATCCCTCCCTCCCTCTCTTTCCCCATCACTCCCAAAGGGGTACTTCAAAGAATTGTGTTTGCCCCCCCCTGTGTGCGTCTGTGTGTTTGTCCGTGTGTGTGTGTGTGTGTGGCCGGGACGGATGGTTCAGAAGTGAACCACTTTGGCATTTGACCTGTGAGAAATAATGGTCAGAGATGATACACGTGATGAAGAAGATGGTGAGGAAGATGATGATGACGGTGATGGTAAGATGACACCGCTCTGGGTGATGCAGGGCAGAGGTGAAGGATGATTCACAGCAGGAACACCAAAACAAACGACTTTGTTGTTTCGTACCACAGTTACGTACGATATGTCGATTTGTACCACAGTTGTAGTTCAGACGACAACTGAACATTGGCCAGATAGAAAGATCATAGTATAAATGTTTCAGTATTTAAACATGTGGAATTTCTCCTGGAAGAGTGAGTGTGAATCTACAACATGAAAGAATGGTGATTGTGCGTGCAAGTCTGTGTGTGTGTCTGTGTGTGTGTGTGTCGCTGGCTCAGCAAAGCGTAACGGTCTTAGAAAGTCTGTTAGGTACGTACTTCCTTGATCCTGCTGGTATTCACCTGCTGGTATCCACCTAGGCAAATTAGGGGGAAACACCTGATTTGAACACATTTAGGCAAACACATCCTGTTTGGCAGGCAGAGCTGATAACAGGGAGGCAGCCACAGTGACAGCATCTCTTGGAGTGTACAGGGGGAAACGAAAGGGCAGGACGAGAGAGGGGGAGGGGGGGGAGATGGATGTAGTGGGGAACATAAAGTATGGAGAGATGGGGGACTGGAACAGGGAGAGGAGGGAGAGATAAAAAGAGGGGGAAAAAAAGCAACATGAATATTTTGCACTTTGTTCAAGTCCATAAACAACTTTGACGAGATCACCAGAGACCACGAACCAGAGAGGTCATGAAGCTCACAAGATTGTGTTGTGAATTGGAATTCCTGAATTGTTGATTGGTTCCGTATACTGATGAAGTGGTTTACTGCTGCAATCAAGCTGGCATGCCACTGGTGTGTTTGACTGGTGTCTGACAGTGCTTCGGAACAGACCGTGCAAGAACAAGAGCCTGGAGAGATAAAGGATGCTTTCTTAGGACAGCAACACCCCCCCCACACACACGCACACACACGCACGCACACGCACACACCCCATTCACACCCCCGACACACTCTCACACACACTCGTTCAGGCTTTATGGGCAAGAGAGTAGAGTTCAGCTCCATATAAGGATGGGTCAGAATCTCCCTCCCCTCCTTCCCCACCACATCATCCAGTTTATAGAGCCACATTATTGTCTGCCTCTCAACCCTTACTTTACTATCTTCAGCACAACACACACACACACACGCACGCACACACATGCACACACTGACACACACCTCTCTCCTCTGTCTTTTCACTCCCACCTTTATCTACTCCTTTTCCCCTCCTCCTCCTCCTCACTCCCTCCCTTCTCCAACCCTCCTTATCCCTTCCTTGTCCCCTCCTCCTAATCTCTGTCCTCCCCCGACCCTGTTTGCTTCTACTGGCCTCTTCCATTTCCCACAAGTCCACAGCTCCCCATGTGTTACTGTGGTGAGAGTGTGGAAATCAATAATTTCATCTCAGCGCTGTCTCAGTTTTCAATTAGAGACGGGGAGAACCTGGTCTCACCAGACAGATCCATCACCTCCGGCGAGACAGCAACACGCACGCACGCACACGCACATAGACACATCTGCAGATGGACACGCACACAGACGCACAAACACCACCGTCCCTCTCAAGCATGGACACGTGCACTTGAGCCCCCCCCCCCCCCCGATGCATGTCTGGTCCACGGTTACATCCCAGAGTTCAGTCATGACAACTGATGGATCACAGGGAACACATGTCCTCCCCTCCTCCCCTCTCTCCTCTCCTCCCCTCCTCTCCTATCTCCTCTCCTCCCCTCCCCTCCCCTCCTCTCCTCTCCTCTCCTCTCCTCTCTCCTCTCCTCTCCTCTCCTCTCCTCTCCTCCCCTCCCCTTCTCCTCTCCTCTCTCCTCTCTCCTCTCCTCTATCCTCTCTCCTCTCCTCCTGTCCTCCTCTCCTTTCTCCTCCTGTCCTCCCCTCCTCTCCTCTCTCCTCCTGTCCTCCTCTCCTCTTTCCTCCTGTCCTCCTCTCCTCTCTCCTCCTGTCCTCCTCTCCTCTCTCCTCCTGTCCTCCTCTCCTCTCTCCTCCCCTCCTCTCCTCTCTCCTCCTGTCCTCCTCTCCTCTCCTCTCTCCTCCTGTCCTCCTCTCCTCTCTCCTCCCCTCCTCTCATCTCTCCTCCTGTCCTCCTCTCCTCTCTCCTCCTGTCCTCCTCTCCTCTCTCCTCCCCTCCTCTCCTCTCTCCTCCCCTCCTCTCCTCTCTCCTCCTGTCCCCTGCTCCTCAGCTCAGACGCTCCTCCTCCCTCTGCCCCGGTCACTCGTCAGCAGTTCTGGAGGCTTCCTTTGATGATGAAGCCAATTAACGCAACAATTAACGATATTCTATACTGCTGAGACAGCAAATAGACGCACACACACACACAGACACACACGCACGTCTGTCTCGCCATCAAGTAACCGACTGGTGCAAAATGATCGGTCAGAGCAAGAAACGATATTACTGTGATTGAGTGGTCCTTCCGAGTTGCAAATGTGTTTGTGCGTGTGTGTGTGTATGTGTGTGTGTGCGCGTGTTCTTTCTGTGTCATAATGAACAACCTGACACCACTCCCCTCGCACAGACTGGGCTGACACACTCCCAAGCCATGATTCTGAATGAGCCATGTTCCTGGTGGGACCTCCACAACTAGCTCCAGCCTTCACGCTCAGCAGTGCATTGAATAAAGTAACCAGAACAATGAAGATGTCTGAACATATAATAGAACACAGTGGGAAACACAGAGCCAGCGTAAGATATTCGAGTGATTCAGGTTCAGGCTGGTCTGTCTGCTCGTGTGGACCGAGCTCCAACTTCAACCACACAGCCGTATCTTCACAATTCTCATTTTCAGTCACGCTCTGTCACACTCCCCAGCTAATTAAATCCGGTAATTGGCCCAGTTAGAAGTCTGAAGTGATCCAATTAACATGACCGCCATTGCTTTAATGAGAATAATGGGAGGGACCGCAGGTCCCCCCTCCTACCTTCCAACTCTGAGAAGCACCCACACCCCTCAACCCCCAAAACCCCAGCCCCAACCCCAGCCCCCAGCCTCAGCCCCAACCCCAGCCCCAGCCCCCAGCCTCAGCCCCAGCCTCAGCCCCCAGCTGAACTCCCAACTTTCTCCCACCAGGCTGCCTCCAGAGAGCCATAGTTCAGTATATGTGTTTGGGCGGGCAGGGGTGGGGGTTGGGGGGAGGGGGATGGGGTCGCTTCCTTGGAACAAGTTTCCTTGAAACAGACTAATGGTTGTCCTGGCACTGTGATTTGACTATAGTTAGATCACTGTTTCACAAGCTGGCTTCCACAATAGACACACACACACACACACACACACACACACACACAGTCACTCAAAACAGTTTTAGTCAAAGAGGAAGTGTATGTCTTCTGTTCTGGCGAGTTTGAGATGTGTTCTCAAGCAGAACATGTGTAATGATCTGAGCTAATGTTGTCGATTTGTGTACACACTGAATGTGTCTGTGTGTGAGTGGATGTGTGTGTGTGTGTGTGTATGTATGAGTACATTCTCTTCAGAGAACAGCATTACCTCCAGTAATAGTATCAGCCCCAGGATCACTAAACACAGGCATAGGAAATCACTACCACACTGTAATGGCACTTTAATGATATCAGCTAGCTCACAATCAGAATCAGAATTTGGTTTATTCGCCATGTAAGTTTACACAAACACAGAATTTACTGTGGCAGGAAGGTGCGTACAATAAACATATACGGATCTTAAATAAAATAGTAGAAATGTACAATAGTCTAACTAATTCTAAGAACATCTAACTAATTCTAACATCACACATACACACAATTCCAAACATGCACCCCCAATGTAAAAAATAAATACACTGTGTATTTTTAATTTGTAGTATTGTATCGCTAAATTATAATAATGTGTAACTATATCAGTTGTTATTTAACTACAAGGCTGTTACCAAAGGTATTGCTTTGTAGTTAGATGTCAGTAAAGGCAGCCATTATGTAAAGTGTGAAATTTTGGGGGGAAAGCACAAACACAAGTGTGTGTGTGTGTGTGTGTGTGGAGGGGGGAGGGTGATGGAGGGGGAAGGAGGGGAGAGGGGGAGTGTTGCTGTGCCAGGCTGGACTCTGCTCTCTGGCTCGATCTCTGCAGAGGGAGCGAGGTCACTCTGAGCATGCTGACCTGTGGCCACAGTTTACTCAGCCTAGGGTAAGGCAGAATACTCTACCCTCAGGTGTGTGTGAGTAGGGCAGAGTACTCTACCCTCAGGTGTGTGTGAGTAGGGCAGAGTACTCTACCCTCAGGTGTGTGTGAGTAGGGCAGAGTACTCTACCCTCAGGTGTGTGTGAGTAGGGCAGAGTACTCTACCCTCAAAGCAGCTCACCTCAGTCCATCAGGCTGGAGTGATGACAGGAGAACAGGCTTATTTTGATCTGCCTCTTCTGTGACAGATGGCCGCATGCGTGTGTCAGTGTGGATGTGTGCGGATGTTGTGTATGGGTATGTGTATTGGTGTGTGCTCAAGGGAACACAGAGTGTCCCCAGTCAGGAACAGAACGTGACACTGCTGAAATAACATCTATGCTGTATCCAGAATCTATCCTGGCACCTCATGTTCTCCGGATCTGTCAACACACACGCTCGCACATCGTGAAGAATGGGGCACGCTGCCGGTCCCCTGGTTACCACCACGCAAATTCACAATATCACAATTACACTTGTTACTATGACGACATGCCCGGCACCCAGCTCCGGATTCCGTTGGTCTGGCCGCCAGATTGAAAATGTTCTAAGAGCACCGACAGGAAAAAAACTCCCTCTATGGCCAAAGTACTGATAACGCAGAGCTGAGTTTGACCTGAAGTGGCTTCATGTGGTACACACCGGTTGAACGACCTTGACCACAAACACAAAATATGTTTGGATTGGAAATACAAACACTCCAGCCCGTGCCGACGCCGAGCGTGACATCACAAAGCCTGCCGCTCAAACGGCACAGACCGCCCCCACCCTCTGTCTTTACACCGCTGAAGTGAATGGGTGACGGGCTGATCGAGGTGAGAGAGAGACAGAGAGACACAGCGACACCATGGAGCACTGAGTGCTTCTCTGTCATTCCAGCGAGAATGTCACTTCTTCGCTACTGGACTTGCCTGGGTAGAGTTGGTTCCATGAAAGCAGATACATGAGGACAGAAGGAAAGTTCGGAGCCCTGGCTGACATGCAGGCTAATCTGCTGTCTAGACTGATATTCTGGAGTCTGCCGGGAGCCTGAGAGCTGCTTCCAGTAACCTTGTTTGTACCCACAACAGTAGTGGCAGGGAGTGCGTAAGGAGGGATCGAGTAGGAGTTTACGTAAATTTGACGTAGAGAAAAGAGTGACCTCAGGTCAAAATCACAAGGCAGAAAGGCATGTTTCTCTCTTTCTCTCTCTCTCTCTCTCTCTCTCTCTCTCTCTCTCTCTCCCACCCCCCTCTCTCTCTCTCGCTCTCTGTTTTTCTCTATCTCTTTCTCACACACACACACATTGAAAAGAGAGCACCTCACAGCAGGAAGATCCTGGTTTCAATTCCCACATTGGACCATCGTTCAGGGCTGTGGTGGGCTTTCTGTGTGGAGACTGCATGTCACCATGCTCACAAAACAACTCCCATCCTTTGCAAACAACTCCGACATGACAAAACATGCAAAAGGCATCGCTCTCCCGCCCGTGTCTCTGGTCAAGATATGGGTGAGCACTGAGCCACTGATGTGACTGCCCCCTGCTCCTGGGAGGGAAGACAACAGAATAGAACAAAAGCAACACGTTTCTCTGGGGGGGACCCTGGCATGCGTGTGTGTGTGTGTTCTGCCGTTCCTTGAGCGTGTGTGTGTGTGTGTGTGAGCCACATTTGTGAGATGAACAAGGGCTTCTTCTTCTTCTTCTCTCTGTCACGCACATATGCACACAGTCTAGCTGAAGAGGACAAACGGGGGGACCAGAGGAGGGGTATTTCCCTGGTGCTTGTGCGTGCCAGGTTGATGCAGGTGTCTACGACCCAGCCTGGCTCTGGGCTGGGTCGAGCCTTCAGACCCTCCAGCTGCAGGGAGAAAACACACACACACAGACACACACACACACACAGACAGTGTGGAGGAGGGACACACAGAGGGGAGAGGAACTTGGGGAACACAATTGAGGAAAAGAGTCAGGGTGAGGTGGGGGGGTGAAGTGTTGGTGTGTTGAGGGTGTCTGGACAGTGGCATTTTTATAGACCAGTCCATGTCAAGAAGCTCGTTAATTAGAGCAGTTATTGCCCCCAGGCTTGGAGCAATGGTGGCATTTGATTGGGCAACATAAAGTCAGGTAGTAACTCATTTATTGGTGCGTTGTTAAAGTTTGACCCCTGATTTATCTTGGATATACTGGTGGGTTGAGACAAGAATAACCCTGCATCACACCAACAGTCCAATCACGACCTCTAAAGCCCTCCTATAAGTGTGTGTGTGTGTGTGTGTGTGTGTGTGTGTAAATATAGGCCTGTGCGTGATGGTGATTCCACACAAAGACACACTGCACGTAGAGTAGATAGCCCTATCCTGTGGCGTATTCTGTTCATATTCCAGTTTTCCACTCTTGCGTAATCCTATGTGCTTTTTCCGACTGTTCTCAGTACTTTCACTCACAGCCAGTTGCAGAGAATGAATGAATACTTTTTATTGTAACACTGTGTCATAAACTGTAAGATTTCCATAGGAAGCTCAGTTCTATGGCCTTCTGTACAACTGGTGTGAGATACACACACACACATATATGTAAAATGTGGGAGTCAGATGGCTGAGCGGTTAGGGAGTTGGGCTTGTAATCGGAAGGTTGCCGGTTCGATTCCCGGCCATGCAAATGACATTGTGTCCTTGGGCAAGGCACTTCACCCTACTTTCCTTGGGGAAATGTCCCTGTACTTACTGTAAGTCGCTCTGGATAAGAGCGTCTGCTAAATGACTAAAGGTAATGTAAAATGTGTTATTTTACAAACGTGTGTGTGTGTGCAACAGAGAGAGATCTTGTCAGCATGCTGTTCAATCAAACAGGTTTTTTTTGAGGGGGCTTAGCACTGCAACATCAGCTGGTTGGTGAGGACACAAGTTATGGAGCCTGTGAGAGGTCAGCATGATGGGTGTGTTAGTCATGTCCCAGACTGAGCTGGAATGTCAGGGTAGCATTAGGACGCTGTGTACACCCTGTGGCTACTCTCCCCCTCCCAACACCACCCCCCCTCCCTCCACCACTGATAGCAATCAGCGGAAGTCTTTATGAGTTCCGTTATGACTGAATAGTCATTATACACACACACACACACACACACACACGCACACGCACTACCACACCCACATACGCACACAGCTTTCCCTCTCAGCCAGTGTAGTGTCGGATACAGGAAGGAGATTATTAGCTTCCTGAGAGGCAGTGTCGGGGGAGGGGGGAGGGGGGGGGGCAGACGGGGGAGATGGGGAGGTAGACGGGGTGGGGGGGGGGCCTGCTTGACAGGAAGACAGGAAGGATGTTATGAACACTATGGATCGACCAATCGGAAGCTTGGAGTATCCGCTACCCTGTCCGAGAGAGAGATCAAGAGATGGAAGTGAGAAAGCGGGAAACAATGGATGTAGAATAACAAAATAGGATTAATGACGAGAGACTTTTCTTACAGAGACTTCTGTCTCCAGCAACCCCCTGCAGCAGAGGCAATTGTAAAGTGTGTGTGTGTGCGCATGTAGGTGTGTGAGTGAATCCAATATTTATACAGAGTTTGATGTAACTGATGTTTGGGAGGAGGAAGACCACACCACATCAGCTTCTCAGCCATCTCATGACCCCATACCTGATGCTCACCAGCCAATCACATCATCGGTCACATCAATTCAACAACACAATAATCCTCTAATTGTCACTCGTGTTTCTTCTCATGCAAATCCCACTATCCCCAGGTCCTCCTCAACACTCCATTTACCGCTGTTTAGGCACCTCTGGGGGGGATTGGCAGAGCCCTGAGAAGCCCCAAAGATACTACTCATTCAAAAGTCTTCGACCTGGGTCATTCATTCATTCATTTACTCATTTATCCACCGCCATTCCTTCCTCGAAAAAGTAAACAAACATCCGTGTGGTCTTGCATAGTTTTCAATTCCACTGGTTCTTTGAATTTGACTGCAGAAGGGAAGCCATAACAAGACCCCACATTGCCTCTCCTCTGACCCACAAAGACAAACAAAGACGAGAGAGGGAGGGGCCCAGGTGGAAACATAGAGAACGAAAAGGAGCTTGACCAAACATTGCTGCTACTAACGCTGCTAGGTTTGTATTAGCTGTTCCTACACACCGACAATCCACCCGTCAGACCATTCTTGTTCCAATGAACAAGTGGGTTTAAAAGCAGATGACGTGTTTGGCCTTTTACTACGTTCCGGACGCTGTTTTCCCCGAGGCAGGAATGCGGACAGGAATGTGTTTTTGCCCCCGTAGTGCTTGGAGAGAGACCGAAAATGGAACAGGAGACATAGAGACAGAGAGAGAGAGAGAGAGAGAGAGAGAGAGAGAGAGAGAGAGAGAGAGAGAGAGAGAGAGAGAAGAGAGAGAGAGAGAGAGAGAGAGAGAGAGAGAGAGAGAGAGAGAGAAAGAAAGAAAGAAAGAAAGAAAGAAAGAAAGAAAGAAAGAGAAATAGACTGATAGAGAAAGAGAAAGTGAAGTGAAACAGAGGCAGGGTGAAAAACATGAAAACATGAGACAGGACAGCCAGCCAGAGGATAAGAAAAACAATCTCTCCATTAGTCTTGAGTGTTAACCAGAAGGTTCTCTCTCTCTCTCTCTCTCTCTCTCTCTCTCTCTCTCTCTCTCTCTCTCTCTCTCTCTCTCTCTCTCTCTCTCTCTCTCTCTCTCTCTTCTCTCTCTCTCTCTCTCTCTCTCTCTCTCTCTCTCTCTCTCTCTCTCTCTCTCTCTCTCTCTCTCTCTCTCTCTCTCTCTCCTGCTGTATCTCTCCATCTCTGGTTTTCATTAAGGTTTTTATGATACTTGCACTACTTCTCTGTGTGGTTGCATAACAGCCTGCCTGTTGTTTTTCTGTTATTAGATTTCTAGTCCGTCCCTTCTGCTCAGAGAGAGAGAGAGAGAGAGAGAGAGAGAGAGAGAGAGAGAGAGAGAGAGAGAGAGAGAGAGGGAGGGAGAGTGTCTCGGTGTGCATTAGTTTAAGCCTGCGGCTGTTGGCTCCAGGGCTATCCTTCACCCAGGGGAGCTCACGGACCTGTCTTACCCAGGCATGAAGGGTCGTGTGAGGGATGTCCGCAGGACAGGGTCTCTGGTCTGGGACTTCCAGCACAGACCCCCAAGATGGATGAGAAGAGGGCCGGAGGAGAGAAGAGAAGGCAGGGTTCTCAGCACTGGACAGGGGATGAGGAATGGGATGAATGGAAAGACATGATTGAGAGAAGACAGTGGCGGAGTTATGGGACGACAGAGTTACACCCCTGCTATCAATCAGTGATGTAGAGCTATATTCACCCAGGGGAAAGAGTGTTTTAGTTAACATGGCTGTTAGACTACTATACAACGCTATACACCTATGTTAGATCAATATGTGTATGTGTGTGGTGGAGTGGGTGTGTGTGTGGGTGTGTCAACATACAAATCATATGGGTGTTTGTCAACATCATGTATCTATTATTTAAAGAATGATGTATTTCTTTTTTTTCAACCCAGGCCTAAAACTGTTTCCGTACCTACACTAAACGTTACTATTTGGTCTTCATGTTAAACCGTTCGGTCTTAAACGGCAACACACACCTTACCCTCTCTCAACGTGGTGTGAATATGTTTGAAATGTTTTTCTAAAGTCAACTCTTCATTTGTTTTGTATGTGTGCGTTGTTACAGTGTTTGCCTAATTATTTATTTACTTCCCCTCCCCCTCTGCTCTCCATCACTCATAATAATGGAACACTAATTCCCTAAAGAGAGCCCATCCCCCTCTCCTCTCTTCTGCTCCTCACACCCACCCCTGCCGCTCCTCCCCTCCTCCTCTCCCTCCATACTCCAACAAACCTCCCTTCCCCCTCTTCTTCCATAAATGTAAACCTCTGTGTGGATTCTCTCTGTCCAAACTAAACACAGCAAGCAAGCACACTCTCTCTCTCTCTCTCTCTCTCTCTCTCTCTGTCTCTTTCCCTCTCTCTCTCTCCCTCTCTCTCTCTCTCTCTCTCTCTCTCACACACACACACACACACACACACAAATGCACACACACACACTTACATACGGGGGACCTCCGATATTTGAGGTAGCTTGTTCTGTCTTCTGTAACCCTCCCTCTCGTCACTCCTCATTCCTTCCTGTTCCCTTTCCGTCCTCCATCTCATCCTCCCCTTCACATAAAAACAGGGACTTCGGGGTCAAATGTACGATGGCAAGGTACGCATGAAATGGCCTCCGGAAAACATGCTGTTTCCACGCAGAGTTTCAGCTTTGTGAAACAGACCAGATCAATGTACCTCTGCCCAGTTCCAAAACCATGTGCATACGATGTTTTGAATCAGTGTGATATGGTGACACTGTGGCAGAAAGGCGAGGACAGACAACACGCATGAATAATAACAGTTCACGTGGTCCACAATGGTTGCTTGATATGTAACCTATGGCTGAAGCGGTGGATGATAGAACACAAATAGCCCACGCCTCTTTCCTTTTCAAGTGTGTAAGAAGCTGTTCATTTGGGCCACTAAGGAATCATGCCTCATACACAACAGATGAATTGAAATTGCGCTCATTGTCGAAGGGAAAGAAGGGACCCCACTCATCCAGCCTGGGATACAGCTTTGTCCTTACTAGAATACACTTAGCCCTTTCAGCTACACACCTCTCAGTCAC
>NC_140383.1:11075000-11125000 GCF_054491055.1 Hypomesus nipponensis | reverse complement strand
GGCAGCCATGGAGTGAGGGGACAGAAGGTACATGAACCAAAACCACTCAATACACCCCCAACCACCTCCACCACCACACACACAGTGATTGATCTGGTGGAGACGGCACACGTCCCCCAGACAGTACCTCCCCCACCCCTCCCCCCTCCCCCCTCCGCCCAGCCCCTACCTCGGGGGGGGACACCAGCTGCCTCCTACTCTTCCCCACACAGGATCTACTGAGTGGCAGCATGTGTGTGTGTGTGTTTGTGGTAATACAGTCAATCAAACGACAAGTCTGATTTCCTTGCCTCCTTCTCCTTACGTCTCCCTATCTCTAACCATACTCACGCACATGTACACACACACACACGCGCACACACACACACACACACTCAGACAGGCAGATAGGCAGACAGTTCAAATGACTGCAGGGCCTACTCACTTTTAAAACAGAATGGAAAATCACAAACACACACAAGCACACACAAAGTGTCACTAATGATGTATAGTGTCCATGGCGGAAATGTCCTATATCCTTTGGAGCCTGCTGTGGTCTCTGTCCATACGGCTGATGGCTCCCCGGGGAGAAAGAGAGGCTGTCTCTCTCTACTCATCTCTGTGTGTCTGATTCTGTGTGTGAGCAAGTGTATGTGTGTGTGTGTGTGTGTGTGTGTGTGAGTGTTTAACATGCGTGAATCAGATGTGTGTGTATTCTTGTGTGATGTGTATTATATCTCTCGATCCATACATCCATATGCCCATCTCCTTATGTTTGTCTCTCCTTCGTCCACCATGATTTTCAGAAATCACCCGGTTAAACCTCAACCTTTCATTTTTATTATTTATTATGATGCATTAGTGCTTAATTAGCCTGAACGGGTACGGAGGGAGGAAGGAGGAGTGGGGAGGCTAAATGAAAGGATTGATGGATGAGACTGTGCTTATTCTGAGCAGGTGAGGCTTTCTGCTCTCTTCTTCTTCTTACTCTCTCTCTCTCTCTCTCTCTCTCTGTCTTTCTCTCACACATACACACACACTCACACATGCATACATAAAAACAGTTCCCATCTTAGTCACATACAAACCTGCATATTATACTAAACTCCATCCCCCAACGATCACTCCTCAACCCTCCCCCATTACACACCCTCTTGCAGATCACCAAGCCAGACTGTATAATTTCACCTCCTCAATTACCATTTTAATTAGTAGGGCTGTGAGAAGGCAGAATCTGACAGCATATGGCTGAGTGCAGAGAATCCTAATCCGGCCTGCCGAGTCCTGGGCTGGGCTGCACATGCTTGTCTGATTATGGTTGTTTGAGGAGGAAGGAGGGTAAACAATAACAGAGCTAATGCTAGGCTAATGCTACACTAGTTAGCCTCCCCTCTATGTTAATGTCACACCAAACTGAGAGACTTGAAGAATTGAATAAAGTGAGGGAAGCACGCACAAATACAAATGCAGGATATGGCTATTACATGCAGTAGATACAGTATATAAAGGAAGGAGAAAATTCCAGAGAAATGTGAGACAGACGTGAAAAGTAAGAGACTAAGCCAGGTCTTCCTTAAATAATTGTATTCTTTATTGCATGTGTCTATAAAGACTAAATACAATCTAAAGCAATATGAATTACACTACATTTAAATTATCATATCTTAGTAGCATCACAAGAAGCAGGATATGAAGTATTCACAATGGAAGACACAGCAAGATTAGCCAAGTCCAATATCGTAACCTTGAAATGCTGAATAAAACCCCAATAGCAACATTATCCAAATGCAAAACACTGTTTAAAAACACCAATAGGATCCAGTAGCAAAAAACCAACAGGAAACTATCGATTGTAAATTGGCCGAAACTTTTGACAAACAGCAAAGAAATCTAAAAACATTTTTTAACAAACATTATTAACATATTATTTATAGATTTGGTAGCTCTCTGTAAACTAATGTTAAGAAATGTAGATATTGCATATTTGCCATTGGTGAATTGTACCTTAGTAGCAAGAATTAACTCCTTTGTGTCAAGTAGTAATTAATGATTTCTCTTAGAATATTTCTTAGAATAACAACATTATAAAATGTCCTCTCAGTGGCATTCATTTCACAAAACATTCCATAAAAGGTACAAAAGAATCAAGGCCGAACTCTTCTGTTTGGCAGAACATAACTTAATTAGTGCTTTTGTTGTTCCAGGGAATTCACTCAAAGTTGTATGTACAGTACAAACAGCATAAGTTGTCTTCTTATTTAACTTAAAATTCTCTATGCAGAGTGTTTCAGCGGTAATGATCTGTATTTACACATTATTTACAATATTCAGGCAAACCATGACTGCCAGGAAGTCTCAAAGACAAGGCTAGGAAGCTTCTTCTCATGCTTCACGTGCATTCAGTTTTTGTCTCATTCTGTATCTTGTCCATGTTGTTGTCGTTGCTGTATTGATATTGAATGTTATGGCAATTGTTCTGTTGTTAAGTTGAATACAGACCTGGGTCGAAATACTATTTGAATTCATTTCAAATACTAATCTGGACTTGGTTGATCTAGGATCGAACAAAAGGACTGGTCCCAAATATTCCAAACCCCGCCCACCTGATGCTCCAGGCAGACACGGAGCCAACCATGTGACCCAGGTCTGGATGAGCGTCCTACATTCAAACGTGTCTTGTGTTACAATCTAGTAAGTTTGTAAGTGCAAGACCATGTGTTAGTTCTGGTTTGACCCACTACAACCCACTATGATGCTGACAACAGCAGCGATCAATAAACTCCACCCACTACTGTAGAAGCCAGCCAATCAGCAGGCAAGACTTGTCCTCAGTGCCGAGTTATGTATGAAAAATATCCATCAATATGGTCTGTGCCAATACTCTAATGTCCCACCAAACTCCCACCAAACATATTGCATTCACTGAGGTCATGTGACAAAGAGCAGCAGCCATGGTTGAAGTTGGGGCCGCCACCACAAGTGGGCGAATGTGGTGGGCGTGAGGGGGTCCCATCTGGGTCCCATCTAGGTCCGAGGTGGAAGAGAGTCAAGGCGTTTTCGTTTGTGTGGGTCACAACACACACACCCAGAGGCCAGGTTGGGTCATGCCATGTGCGTGTGTTTGCGCAGGTCTGTGTGTCATGCCCCTAGGAACCACTGGTTCCTCTTCTCCCTTTGAGTGTGTGTACCTAACTGTATGATCTTTGTTATGACCCATACAGCCGACAACGTTGAGTTTCAATAGTGTGGGTGAATCTCAGAATATAGTAACGGTTAATACCAGAGGTTAAAGCCAGACTCAATGGATGACAATGGACCCCAACAAGGTGCCCTTGACCCCCCAGGTATGGGGTAGGAAGGACAGCATTGTGTTCAGGGCCTGGGGGGGTATTGTACTTGCACACCATGACATCAAGCCGTACAAACTGAGGGGAGTTGAGTAGCTGGTTATTAAATCCTCTCTGACGGGTTACGTCACTGATTCTATCTTTTAGACCCACTCGGATTGGCTAACATTCGGTCTCCAAGGTGATCTGTTCAATCTTTGATTTGCTGCTTGTATATAGGTCCAAAATAAGCGTCTGTCCGACGGGCAAACAGCACAGTAAGGCTTTGGATTGGTGGTTAGAAAAACATTCACCTTTGAAAATAAATCCATATTTCCATCTCTAGTTGTGGAGTCGTACTAAGCACTAATCTGGTTTGTGCTGAGGTAGGGGTTTAAACAACTTATTTACTTTTTAAATATAGTCATAAACTTCCACCTCACACTGACTATAAATATCTGTATATATATATATTAAATATGTTTATATATAAACATATACAGTATAAATAAATACATTCATGTAATGATGTGTTTGAGGATGTGTGTGTATGTGTGTGTGTTTGTGTGGTCACAAATCTCATTTCTCTGGGTTTGCTTCAAAGGTCAAATCAAATAAAGGTTAGGGTGACCGGCTCAAAATGAGCGGAGACACTAATATTAATAATCATTATCATTATTATACTTTTTATAGAAATAACTGTATGTACACAGAATATATAAATACAGAATATATTCCTCTTAAAGTATTATCCATTTGAAATGTCCATAATCTTCTAATGAGCAGCAGCAAAGATGGCCCCTGAATGTTTGGGGGCCGAGAAGGAGGGGTCAAGTGTCGATGTTGCCATGACGATGGCGGTCCCTATGACCCCGGGAAGGAGGGGTGGCGGTCAGGGGGTCGTCTGCTGCAGCTGTCGGTGTGGCGACCCCGTCACAAGACTGCAGCCTGATCCCTTGTTTACAGAGAGGAGAGAGAGAGAGAGAGAGAGAGAGAGAGAGAGAGAGAGAGAGAGAGAGAGAGAGAGAGAGAGAGAGAGAGAGAGAGAGAGAGAGAGAGAGAGAGAGAGAGAGAGAGAGAGAGAGAGAGAGAGAGAGAGAGAGAGAGAGAGAGAGAGAGAGAGAGAGAGAGAGAGAGAGAGAGAGAGAGAGAGGCAGGGCTGAGAGAGAGGCAGGACTGAGAGAGAGAGAGAGAGAGAGAGAGAGAGAGAGAGAGAGAGGAGAGGGTGTAAAGGGAGAGCAGAGAGGGATGGAGGTGGGCCGGGCCTCGAGCCTTTAGTCTGTGAAAGGAGAGAGCAACAGAAGAAGGGAATCTGTTAGTCAAGTAGCTTTCTCTCGTATTCTACAAGCTAAACACAGATACACATGAAAACGTGCATATACAAACATCTGTCTGAATGCTTTCCCTTGAGTAGACTACAAGATACTGTAGCGTACGCGCGCGCACGTGTGTGTGTGTGTTTGATTTATGAGTGTGGAATGAGCGTTAGGCAGAGGGTAAGGTTAAACAGTGTATCCCATACTCTGTTACCAAGTAAGGAACAAGTGCTCTGCAGCAAGGGGGTAATACGTGTGTCTCTTTGTTGGTAGACAGGGTTAGTGGCAGGTGCGTTCACAGCAAGGGAAAAACAGACTGGCATTTAGCACTATGTGGTTCACTGAGAGGAGACTCCAATGACGACAAACAGAGAGAGCCATAATAGGACTGAAACACGCAGAAGCACACACACACACACACACACACACACGAGCACATTCACACACAGAGTTTCTGCTTTGACCCATGTCCCTGTGTACTTGCTTGGGAGGTTTCATTTGCATGCAGGCCTTACATGGTTGCGGAAGTCTTAGTAAGTTCCCTCTCCACCCCCTTCCACACACACACACACACACACACACACACACACACACACACACACACACACACACACACACACAGACACTCCATGCTTCCCTCTCCCACACTTAAAAAAAAAAGAAAGTTGTTGTTTTCACAAAGCTGGATGTGATAGTCACCCTCTTAAACAAACCACCAATTCAGAGCCATCAGCCCTCAGCTCTCACAAACACTGACACGCTACCCCCCCCCCCCCACACACACACACACACACACTCTCTCTCTCCCCCATACACACAAACAGAAATGCCACCCCTCTTTCTCTTGCCCATAAACACGCACATGCGCAGTACTCCTCTCTCTCTCTCTCTCTCTCTCTCTCTCTCTCTCACAGATGCCACAGATGCGTATTGTTACCATTAGATTCAAAGTTATAGAACTGTTTTGTATTCACATCGAGCGTCATATGTCTTCCCATGCCTGGGAAACACACACACCTGAACATGAGGCAAATTAGCTTCCGCATTTAACACGCTCATCACGTTAAGAAGGCAGACCCGTTTCTATGGACGCCTGTGTAAACCAGTAAACTGCTGTGGGGACAGATCATAAGACGTGACCTCACACTACACCATAACACCTCTCCTCAAAAGGAGCCATGACACCTAACCCATCAGGAGGCACCAATCTCACCATAACAGGACCCTGGATCATAACACCGTACCAAACAGAGCACCAGCCTCGGAATAATACCACACCTGATGCAACCTGCTTTGGGCAACCGCCCAAAGGACCTGCTCACAGGCCAGAGGTTTTATGCCCTTAGAAGTGTGTGTGTGTGTGTGTGTGTGTGTGCTGCTGAGAAGATTTCACAACAGGAGCTAGAATTTCTCACTCACAATTAGGCTAAAGACAGCCCAGTCTATCATCCCATAGGGGGGGGGTCCTGAGAAGGCAGGGTGTGTTGGTGTGCATGTGGGGGATATGGGGCGGCAACATACTCGACCTGACAGAGAGGGACTGGAATGTGGTTAGGTCAAAGATCTGTCCAAAAGAAAAAGTGTGTGCGTGCACGTGTATTGATGTGTATGTGTGTGTGTGTGTGTGTGTGTGTGTGTGTTGCCCTCTGGCCCAGCACCAGAGAAAAACACTGGGGTGTAAGGATGAATAATACCTGCTGGGAATCACCTCGCACACGCACACACACACAAATGTACACACACACACACACACACTCAGCATTAGTTCCAACTCTCAGCTGACACAGTCTTGCACACTGCTAATGTAACACACAGCAGACAGAGGAGAGGACGGGGGGGGGGGGGGCAATGAACCTGTTGGCCGACTGCTGTCCCTTGCACACACACACACACAGACACACATGCCTACCCCTCCCTAAGACCCATCAGTATTCATTATATATTTGTGTCTCACAGGCTAAATATAACCCTGCTACATTCAAGAAGGGCACACTCTATCACATTCACAAATAGACGCCCGCAACACCCGACAGATGAGCTCGAGGAGTTGAGTCAACATATGCTAGTGTAGCTGGCTGAAGTATCTCGCTCTCTGGTCACACTACAACCCCAACGAGGAGTCTGCAACGTTCCTGAACAAAGTTTCTCTAAACAGGGTTTATGTGGCCAGCCTGTCTGTCCAGCTAACCTGGGATGGGGCTGGAGGGGGTTCTTCTCCGACTCGTTTTCTCTACGAAGAGTCAACGTTCTTGTAGGCGTTTATGTACAAATTAACAAAGATGAGACTAAAAAACAACAACACCCAGTTTTGTTTACATTCCTTACATGCCAACCTCTTTCCTGTCTGTCCCCGTGTTTGAGGACGTTCAGCCTGCTAGCAGGACTGGGCTCGTCTAAACTTCACTAGGCTAGGCTGTGTTGGGGCTAGGCTACGTTGGGGCTAGGCTGTGTTGGACTAGGCCAGGGGTGCTCAAACTACGGCCCGACCGGCCCTCTGAACAATGCCACCCCAAGTGGAAAAAGCTGCCGAAAGGGCTCTTCCGCTACGTAGCCAAGATGGCGCCCGTTTAGGGCGAGTAGTGTCAATCGTTGTACAACGTTTTTTTGGACCGTTTGCAGTGCGCCATCCGGGTACTTTCAGTGCACTGAATTCTGCTGGTTTTGTGAGTGTAAGCGCCCTAAGCACTGAAAGTCAGTGCTCAAAGTGCACAAGTGCGCGGTAGTAGACACAGCCTTGGACTTGCCTAACTTTTGACCTGTCACCCCTCACTACACCTTCTTTTGGCACTTCTTACAGAATGTACACTCCCCCCCCCCCACCCGCTCCCCCAACGCACACGTGCACACACACTCAAGAGAGAAATGGGTTCATTTAAAATCATGATACATGGTGAGCAATTACATGCAGTTCACCTGTCATTATACAAGGCACATGTTCATATTGGTTTTGTAAATTGAATTTTTACCTTGCCGTACTGATTCACCCAACCCCCAACACACACACACACCCGCAAGGGACTTAACTTAATCACAAATGGCCAAGATAATCCAACATCACACTAATCTAGCTATTTCTATGAAGGGTATATGTGTGTGTGTGTGTGTGCTCGTGTGTAAGGAATACTACACAGGGTTGGGTCCAAGCAATGAGCGCAGATTTAATTAGAATGGTCGGAGAGGCAATAATTGGTACACGGGTAGACAGGGCAATACAGGTGATCCAAAATGGAGAATATGAAAACTAGGTCAGGAACAGTATACACAGATTTGAGAGAGAGAGAGACAATACAATATTTAGCAAGGGTAATACAGCTGCTTTTCCTCTGATATTTGGAGAAGTCAGGAGAGCACAGCTCAGTCGTCCTACCTGGACTCCCTGATTGGACACGTTCCTGGCGTGTGTGACTGTGCCACAGTTTACACGCCTTGTATCTGACTCACACCTGTCTGGATATGTGGGCATACGCCTGTGTGAATTCCCTTCAACTCTAAACAAAACAAGCTGCTCAACAATGTGTAATCCTCCTTAACTCTGCGAGATGGTCGGGAACGTTGACAGTCTATTTGTCAGGGAACATCCCGGCCTAGTTCCTCACTATGCAGAGTAACACATGGAGGGGGGGGGGGGGGGGGGAGGGGGGGGGGGCTCCTTTATATAAGGCAGACAGAGACAGAGGTAAGGGGAGCACAGTCTCATAAAGAATAAGATCAGTTCAGTCAGCTTAGGATTGCCATTCCTCCAAATATCCCTTACCATGTACTTTAATCAACAACAGTTTAGTTGTCTGATTGAGGTCTATTAAAGACATTTCAACGAGTTTGGTCATCCTAGGAATTAGGGTTGATTACCTGTGCAGTTATCTCACTCATTAGATGAATCTGTAAGCGATCCAACAGCCCAGCCAATCCGAGATCAGCCAGACATGACATGAATGTAGTTGACAAAACAGGAAGCATTCAAGGGAGAGAAGGGGAGAGAGTGCCGAGAGAGATAGGGAGAGTGTCTCCAAGTGACATTTGATTTGGTTTCTCGCCCCCCCTCCCCTCCCCCACCCCTCTCTGCCTCTCTCTCTCTCTCTCTCTCTGTCTGTGGCAGATGGCTTTCGGTCATTAGGGTATTGTCGCTGCCTCTAAAGGGCCAGATAACCAGTGAGCACTGCTTGGAGGGGCAGGTGCAAGACCCTGGCCCCACCATCTGCTGACACAAACATACACACACTGGAGGAAAGGTAGCAAGGGGGAAATGGGAGAGGGAATGGAGTCTATCAGAGCTCCAAAATACTTTTTTTTTTTTTACATAGAGTGAGTCAGTTCACCCCCCCCATCCCCCCCACCCCATCCCCCCCACACCCCCTCCTCGTCCAGCCCAAACATGTATCCACTGCAGACACAGAGACGGGGACGTGAGAGGGACAAGTGAAGGGGGAGACAGGCAGAGAGCGTCGAGAGGGAGAAGAGAGGGGTGAAAGCAGAGCAGAATAGGTATGGGGACAAGAGGGGTGAGAAGGGGTGACAGGCAGAGACAGACAGGGCCAGCGGGTAGACCATCTGTAGCATGCAGCTCTGTCCCCTTTGAATAGTGAGCGTCGGGTCAGTGGGCTCCAGCGTTAGCCTCGTCACGGCGGCGTCCATAGGACCTCTGGACACACGCACACAAAGCTGGGTCAAAAGTCAGACAACTGAACCGGGGCCATGCTTTGAAAGTTAAGCGGACCCCCCCCCCCCCACTCCCACCAGACTGACTGTGGTCGTCCCACCCCCCCCATCCCTCCGCTCTTTCCCAACGCGCCTGCAGCAGGAAGCCAAACAACAACAACAAAAAACGGACAACACAAACAGCCAACGCAGGCTCCAAGAGAACATGAAGCCATACAAGCAGGGCTGGCACTTCCTCATTCATAAATCGTGCGTGGACGTCCTATGCAAATACTCTTATGCGCACGGCTTTCCCAAACAGACGCACAAACACACGGCCTTGAAGCAGGATACCAGAGCCATGTCCTTGGTGTGCATGAGTAAAGAGATCTCAAGGTTTATCTCTGCTGAGTGTGTTTGTCAAAGGAGTAGACGGCAGAGTGGGGCTCCCTTTCCGACACACACACACACACAGTAAAAGGGTTGACTCGAGCTCAGATCATTTGCATTCCAAATCCACCGGTCACAAATTAATGTGAACATGGGGAATGCGGAATACGACCCACCCAGTGTTGTTGCGATGAGAATGTAGAAGAACCAGTCACTTTTCTAGTAAACACACACACACACAAACTGTTTAAGCCTCTCTCTGTGTGGTTCTTTTACTGATTAGAGTGTTGGTGAGAGGCAGTCCTGCCAGCATTCCTCATTTAGCCAGAGTATTGGTCTGTTCCGGAAACACAGCTCCATGTTCTTTCTCCCAGGCTGATCTTTTGTTTTTCAGGAATGCCGCAAATAACCTAGATGTCCACGGCCAACTCTTACCGAACAAACACCGCTCCCAATACCCCTTTATCTTCATCTTCTCCCCCCCCACCCCCCTCCTCCTCACTGACTGTGGTCTGTTCTGTCATGTTGAAAAGCAAAATAACATGTCACTCCTCCCACTCCACTCCTCCTCCCTTCCCCCCTCCCTTCTCTTCTCCTCTTCCGTAGCCTACAGCCATGACTTTCTGTCGAACTGAATATATGGAACAGGACAATGGCATATAGAATAGAATATCTTTATTGTAATTATATACGGTATATGTCTACCATACCTGTAGCATACTCCCGGATGTGCCCTCTAACTCTCACAAATAAACCATTCAATACCTTAAACATGCTCGGTGAGACACTTTTGAGAAAGAGAGGAGGGAGAGGGAGGGTGTTAATGTGTGTGCATGCATACAGGTTACGGTTTTAGTTTATTGTTCCTCATTATAGTAAATCGAATCCTTCTTTCTCTACCCTCACCTCCCCCACACCCATGAGAGCAAGTTGGCAAAACAAGCCAGCTTTCACCTCTCCCAACAACCTTTGCACCACGCCTGCATTCCTGCCCTGAACCCAGTACCTGACTACAGATAAACAACTTGTTGTTGTGGCCTGGGGAGCTGAATATTGGCTGCATCCTGCCCACTGTCTGTCTGCGTTGCTGAGCCATCAGCCCTCTACAGAAGCCAAACCACCAACAGTAAATCTAGCTCTCTTTCTCCATACAGGCTTATCATAGGGTTAAACTAATACAGGGCTTGTGATATTTTATTTTGCAACGTCTAACATAAATCTGGGTTTCTACATTTCCACTATTTGTTATACAAGAAGTGGCTGATTCCTATTCGCAGAACCAGGTGAAAGGGGATAGCCTATTTTCAAGATCAGGATGGCTTATTATATAAAAGGCATGCAGCGCGTGAAGAAAACACCTTAATCTTCATCAATCTACGACATTTAAATGGCACGATAGGCTACTTAAATGAATACTTCTCATTTTACAGCCTATCTGCGACATGTGAGATCCAAATGCGTAAGCGTAAGCCTGTCTACGTAAATAGGCACCCATGTGTACCGTGAACAACGTAGTCGCTTCGTCAGCAATAATAACTGCGTCACATAGGATTCAGAACAGCACATCCGTCAATTTACACAACCTATCAAGTTATTCACTTTTCCATGCGTATTTCCCACTGTAGCTGCAGCCTTGAGTTTACCAAAGAGCTTTAGGCGGCCTGGGAGTGACGCGTCGTAATCCTGTACAAACACCACGACCAGGCTACTGTAAATGTCACTCTCCCAACTTTGCTTTAATGTTTTTCATGATAGGTGAAAGACAATTACAAGAAGCCACGAAAAACCTCATATCAGACTGGGTTCGTTTTGAAATGGTTGGTTAAATCGTGAATATTATTTTATTATCACTAGAGAGCATTGTGGTACCGCATAGCGCAGCGTACATAAACAGCTGTTCTCTTCCTCGTCAGCTCTCAGCACCATTCAGTTAGTATGCTACAAAGCTCACTTTCACTGCCAATCGATTCGCTAGTTTACCGTCAGTACTGAAATGCTGGATTAGGTTTGCATGTCACGCTGCGGCAACATGTCAACCAAGCAGCCACTGCCCATTCCACAAGATAGCAGGCTATTCTCCGGTAAACCGACTGTTTATCACAATATGAGGACAAGACACATACTAGCCTACTAATTAGTGGGATTTCTTTGTTGAGGATTATTATTAGTATATATAATTGTTCGCAGTGCACCGCATACCTCTGAACACAACTGCATAACTCCACAGCACAGACACACAGCCTCCATGAATGAAAAGTCTACATGAATGAATGAACTCTTGATAAGCATGCAAACGAGAGATATTTATATAGAGAGAGGGAGAGACAGCGGGAGAGATAGTGAGAGAAAGAGAGTGAGAGAGAAAGAGAGAGAGAAGGGGGGGGGGGGGGGGTTGTGGTGATTGGGGGGGGGGGGATCTAGTGAGAAAAGACGTTGCCCTGACTCACCTTTCACTGCTGTAGCAGTCTCCTTGAAGCCGAGGCTGGCATAAGGGCTGGTGTTGAACCCGTTAATGCCCCCTTTACACCCACAGGCTGTCTTGTACCTCAGCAGTCCCTCACAGCCTGACAGGCTACAGCCCGCCAAGCTTCCCTCCATCAGGTTCAACGCTATGTAGTTAAGTCCGTTCTGGAAGCCTGCCGACGTCTCTCTGCACATGGGGCTGCCTCCACTACCGCCCTCCTCGTCCGAACCCTCGGAGCTCCGTACGGGTCGGAACATGTTCTCCACAGATGCGGAGCTGTGGCGCTTGGACTCGTGGGCGAAGGATGGACAGACAGGTGTGACGGTAGTGGTGGAAGAAAAGGTCTCTGAGCTGTGCCGCCTGCGGCCTTGGGGGTCGGCTTTTATCACCTTGGCCCCCCGGTCTGGGTCCAGCGAGGGGGGAATGGAGAGAGACGAGCCCCCCAGGAGGAAGGCTTCCTCTGGGACAGGGGGGACGGCCCTCACAGTCTCGCTACCCAGGCTCAGTCTCTGGACACAGGCGGTGGGGCTGGTGGGGAGGGGGGGTGCGTCTTTGGCGAGTAGAGGGACCGAAGGGGGTGGAATGGGGCTGAAGGTCATCTCGGTGTAGTCGTCTTTCACTGGGGCAGACAGAGAGACCTCCGCCCTCCTCTCTTCCGTCGCCTCTCCATCTCTTCCTCGGCTCTCCTCCTTCTCCTCCTCTTCTCGCACCTCCTCCGTTCCAGGCAGACCCTGGCGGCGGGGCGGGGAGGTGGCATCCCCGAGTCCGACGCCGCTGCAGACGGCAGCGTCGGAGACAGGCGGGGACTCTCCCAGCGAGGGGACATGGCGGTCCGTCGTCGCGGGAACGGGCGCACACTTCAAGCGCTCGGCGCAGCTGCCGCCGAAGTCGATGTTGATGTACTCCCCGGGGCTCCGGGGCTCCGAGGGGAGGGGGTGCTCGCTCATACAGGGCAGTGTACGGAGAGACTCCAGCGCCAGACGGGTGGGCCGGTTGACCCTCCCCCTGAGGACCAGCCCCCCCTGTGCCCGGCCCCCGGCTCGGAGCGGGGAGGGAGCTGAGGAGGAAGGCAAGGGAGGCGCGGAGGAGCCGGCGGCTGCGGAATTCCCGGGTGAGAGGGGGCAGTAGTTGGACTCCTCCTGGATGCTCTGCCCCTGCAGACTCATCAGCACGTACTGGTCTGTGTCGGTCTCCCCGCAGCGCTGGGTTTGGAAGGGACGGGGCAGGGGGCTCACCCCATAGGGATGCTTGTGGGCGAGGAAAGCCGTGTCATTCAGGATGTAGTCTGGGGGGGTGATGGAGACCGGGTGGTCTACAGGGGACATGTTATGGTAGTCTCCATTGGAGAGCTTGCCGTCAGAGTTCTCCACAGACATCTTTGCCCCACACCACATCCTCATGTAGCCACTGTCCTCCAACGACTGGCTGCCAGGGGATTCAGTCCTGGGCCCTGGCCCAGAAGGAGAGGGGTGAGAGCGGGGGTTGAGAATCTGCTTGGGGGCTGACACACACATGGGGCTCATAGGCATGTAGGTGGGGTCTCTAGCCCCCAGGGTTTGGGGTGCTACGCCAGGCGTCATGGGCATGTACCCGCTGTCTCCAAGGTGACCGTTGGAGCCAATCTGGACGTCGCCGTAGTCCTCTCGATAGGTCACTTTTGGAGAAGCGGTGTGAGACCTGCGACCTGATTGGCTGCCATTGGTGTAAGTGGCCCTCATAAGCGTGTATTCATCCAAGGAGGCAGAAGAGATCTGGGGCGCCATTCTCTGTTGGCGTGGGGTAGTCAGAGAGTATGTGCGCTTCCGGTAGGCCTTGTCCAGCTCCGACAGCCGGCGGTAACTACCATGGCTCCGTTCCATCACCATGTAACCGTGGAGACCAGTGGGGTCACGGGAGGGGGGCGTGTCTGCGCTCATGGACTCGGGGGTGTTGCTGCGCAGCGTGAGCCGGAGATCCCGGACGTCTGACG
The DNA here is from genome assembly GCF_054491055.1 of Hypomesus nipponensis. NCBI lineage: Eukaryota > Metazoa > Chordata > Actinopteri > Osmeriformes > Osmeridae > Hypomesus > Hypomesus nipponensis. The sequence continues at coordinate 11,110,921 of NC_140383.1, read as the reverse complement.
GACTGGAGCCATACTCCTCACACGAGAGGAACCCTGCATCGCTGGGGGAGGGGGAGGCACAGCAGCTGCTGGGCCGGGGGGTGCCGCTGTCCCTGCTGTCCCCACAGGAGGACAGGCTGGCTGGTCTGGAGGTGGCCGGGCCTGGGGGGGACGAGTTGGACAGTGGCATGGACATGGACTTACTGTGCTGAAGGGTGGAGGAATCGAATGCCCGGCTGGGACGGGCTGTGATGGTGTTGGACCGCCCAAGCAGCGTTCGGTGTACCCCGGGGCTCAAAGGGCTCCCATTAACAGACATTGGCCGCGTCATGGTGCCGTCTCCCTCACTGGCTGTGCGGATCCGACAAGAGGAGAATTTACTCACGGGGGAAGTCGCAGCCGTACTTTCCGTGCGCGAGCGGCGAATGAGTCCCGTCTGACTCGGGGGGAGATTGTTGAGGTGCCGGCGGGTAGGCACGGAGATCGGGTTGGTGCTTGAAGATTGGCTCTTGCTGCGCGGCCGGAATTCCGAGAGCTCTTTCATGGCTTTCATAGCCTCGAGGATGGTCTCGTGAATGTTTTGAGCCACTACGGAGTCATCAGCCTGCATCCAGAGCTCTCCGGGGCCCGTTGCTGCCGACCTGCCGACCTCGATGAAGAAGAAGCTGTCAGAGTGGCCGCACCTCCGTATGTTCATCAGCTGCAGGCTGACTGACGCGACCTCGGAGTTGAGTTTGACGAAGCTAATAGTCCGGCTGGATAAACACAGCCTGTACACCCCGGTGAGATTCCTGCTCTGTCCAAGCCCTTTGGACTTGAGGTTTACCTGCCAGACCTCCTTGTAAGCGGCAGTAACCGGCGTAATCATTCCGTAGTTCGCCTCATCAAACCCCACCAACGAGGAGGCAGAATTCGAAGCGGAGCCGTCGTACACTTTTCCCTCGCTCATTAAATCCGTTAAGACTCGGTACCAGTTTTCCTGTTCCTGGTCGTTTTCCGCCGCAACTGCAAAATATTCGTCCTTGGTGTAAAGGGCGATGAGATGTTTGTGTTTTGCGTCCGCTCTCTTGTTTATATTGAGGCAAGAGTCCAAAGGAATAACCCTCTTTGGCGCCGACTTGCTTTTCCATTTCTTCTCGCTCTCATAGTACTCCAGCCGGGCAGACAATCCCTCGCTCGGCTCTCTCAGAACGAAGTATCGCTTATGTCCATGTTTCTGCTTCTTGAGGTATCCAGATTTTTTAATATTGTTGTTAGTATTTGTGTTATTGGAAAGCAATTGTCCTCCAGTGTTTGGCGGACTTGCCATTCTTAAAATACAACTCTCAATTGTCGTTACTTGTTATGTCCTCACTTCTCAGACGTTCCAAGTAAAACTTCAATTTAGTCCGTGTCCGTGTTTGGCTCCGTATCACTCCCGGAGTCGGCTGCGCGTTCGACTTCTAAAGCAGTTGAACTGTAAATAACACGCATCGCTAAGTGACCGAGAGTCAGAAGGGAAACAACATGTGACGTTCCACACATCCAGCTTTGGTTACAAAAAAAGACGGGGGTGGAGAGAAAATACACACGCTGGTCTGGACACTGGGCGGTGCTCATTCGACTCATTGGTGGGAAGGACTGAATGATAGTGAAACGACCCTGTTAGACGGAAGAAAAAGCCATCCTGCACTCACTCTGCCCTCTTCCGTCTCGCCCGGTATACTGTTCGGCATGTTTCCTATTGGTTATTACGCCGGTATTCTGCTGACTACCTTTTTGTCCCATTAATTAAAATGTGTAATGTGTGTTTGTTCGTCATTTGAATGAATATAGGGTAAATAGAGTAGACTAATGGTCGTTGACATCTTTTAGATGTTTAAGTGGTATAGCATATACCATACAGTGAATAACTGCTGATATTATCGTAGTAGGCCTATTAGCTAGACTTAGTAACCTACTAAGCCGTCTAGTCGCAGTATCCTATTAATAATTCATAAAGAGGCCGTATGGAAATGTAAGAGCTGGCACCGCTGCGGCTCACAAGGGGACGGTGGCAGCAGCGGCAAGAGCTATTTTCTGGGAAGCCTCCATTCACCACACCCGGAGGTAAACAAGCATCACCTAGATTAGATGCTGCTCTCTCAAAGCACCGGGGGCTGCCTATGACGCAGGGCAACGCGATATTCCCTTTGCGTCGTTGACCAGCATACCCTACATCCATACATCCGCTTGGCATGGCTTATGCTCTTATGATAGGGAATGCCGTATCTAACCATTCTCGCTTGAAAAAAATCCCATCACCTTTATAAGCTCAGTGTCATTAGTTGGAGCGCAGTCACACAATTTAAAATTGTCAGCAACTGGAGCGAGTGAGAGTGAAAAGTAAAAGGGCTCGACAGTCGTTACGTAACGTGCGCGCCCACTGGTCTATTTATACTGCACTTGGGCACCCATCAGTACAGCAATGGTGCCTCTAGCGTTTCCGACTACTGTATCTGTATTTGCATGCGTAGGTTTGTTTGCTCTCAGTCCTGTGTGGGGTACTACGTCGAAAATCCCTACCAAGTAAAGTAGAGAAAGGGATACACAACCCCTTTATCCTCAACCGCTGCAGAGAAACTGAAACATGAAATATAATGACCCAGATATGGATAAATTATATATTTCTGTTTTTATGATGACGCACAATCATTTCCCCTGATCGTGATGCGTCAGTGTGCTAAGCATGTGCGTAGTGATGAGCATATTGGCTTCCGCATGTATGGTCGTGATGAAGGCGTCCCTGTCTGAACCCAAAATCCTCCCTCCCTCCATCCATCCGTCCACCACACACATACACACCCCGTCATGATCAGGAAGGGAGATGATAAAAGCCCATCCATCAAGAGCTGTTGGTTTTGTTTTCAGCCTTCCGAGGTGAAGAGGATCTAACGATGATGTTTTCATGGTGACGCACATTTTCCGGGTGAATAGGCAGACGCTTATGTCACATGCGGGGAAACCTTGCTCACCATCTAAATCGGTTACATGTTACGTTGCCAGTGTCAATAAGGCAAAGTACAACTTCGATGTTACCCGACTCGCAGAGACATGCAGTAGGCTAGTTAGTCCTACATTCACTTATACCATGTCCACGTCGGACTTTCTTCCAAACACACCATGGCGACTCACGCGTGTAAGTGCAAGCTGCGATGTTGAAAGTCAACCGCTCATTCCTCCCCCGCTGATCCCTTCATCCTACAGTCTATTGTGCTGCCTCAGCAGCGATCTACTCTGTCCTTATGAGCAAGGTCAATCTCCCTGCACCCTAAACGGGTCCATTATGCCACCAGTCGCACTGGTCGCACCGCTACACGCAGCGGATATAGAATTCAAATCATGCAATCACCCTAACAGAAACGAATTCCTCTTCTCCAAACTCGGCAGCGAGACAGGTCAGGGTGTTGAGTGGTGGTGATGCTGCATTTTGCTGCTCTGATTTGTCCACTTTGTTGTAAGATCTGTATTCACAGCTGGAGTGTACCTTCTGAGTCCATGGTGACATGCTGACAGAATTAAGGCCCATCACTGAGCGATGGCCCGCAAGCTATGACATAGCCTGCCATCTGAAGATGTCTCTGAAAATGTTATTTTATTTAACACGTCCTTACATTCCACAGAATTTGTCCTAACACATATTACATGTACCCCACAGAGTGAGATGGAAACCATTTTCTCACCATACAGTGTCCCTACTGTCCTGGTTACCATGGTAATACACTGGCGAAGGACCCTGGCAGCCCATAGTAATGAGGTCCATTACAGTAACATCCTGCCCGATTCTTCCCTCATCAATAAACCTCTGACCTGAAACTGTAGCTGTGGCCGGCCCCCTGTACTGAAGGGGGGGGGGGGGGGGGGAGGAAGATAGAGGGAACGGGGGAGAGAAGGGGAGCGATGTCAGACCACTGAAGAGGATGAGTGAGGAGTTGTCGGGGATTGGCAGTAGAGGGAATGTATTTTCTCATAAACTACAATATCAAGGGGTATGCAAATGCGCTGGCCATAAAAGTCCAGTACAGTGTGCGATACAGGCCTGAAAAGCATACAGGCATCCTCAGGCCGCACCCTTAGACCATCTGCTCACCCCCACCCCATCCAGGTACAACTACACATACATACCACCATCCCATTCGCACACCATCCCACATTCATTTACGAGTTAATTAAAGCACCATCACCAGCTGATTTAAGGGTCTTTAACAGGCCCCTCTCACAGCCCTTCTGTATGAACCCATTAGATCTTTATAGGTTTATTTATCCAGTTCAGAGGTAGGGTGTCACTGTATGTGTGCGTGCGTGTGTGTGTGTGTGTGTATGCGGTTGTGTGTGTCTGCAGTTGGGGGTGTGAGGGGTGTAAATCGTGTAAATCAACACACACCATTGTGGCTCATTTAATGCTCCAGATGTTCTAGAAGGGGGAGGTGTCTCTCTATGTATCATATGGCGCCGTAAAGAGACGAGACATTGAATTCATGTGGAATGTACGCAGTCGAGTCTGCATTGAGCTTCACTCTCCTATCCACACCGTGTGTGTGGAACAAGTAGTCTGCATATACAGTTAAAGCCCCTCAAAGAAGCAAACAAATAACATGTCATTTTAATGAGCCATGCACACTTAACTCTCCATGGACTTTCACAGCGGATCACGGTTAGTTTCACTATCTGTCCAAGAAGATTAGCATGACTGCATCTGATGAGATAAGCTCAAAGCTCTGAGTAGGGGGTTGGGATTGGGAATTTGTGATCTGACTTTACTACCCCCCGCCCCCACCGCCCTGAGACATTACACAGAGAGCCCCCTCCCTCCGTCTCCTTCATCCTTCCATCTACCCATCGCCCTGAGCCTCATTCAGTTATCTAGCAGCCAAACAGATTACCTTGGCACCCGGGGTGTCTGGATCATATTGTTCCGGTAGTGTTGTTGTTTTGATGTCTTGTTATCTGATTACGATGTTTTGGTTGTTACTTATTATCCAGACAGCATTTTGGTGCTTTTCTGAAGTGTCATGTCAGGCTTAGCCAGACAAGTTAACATTAGGGTTAACATGGTTCGCTCTAATGTAAGCATTAGCATCTGTACTCCAATGGCAATTGGAGCAAAACAAGACAACAGTGGAAGAGAAAGAAGGATCTCTTGAAAAAACACAGCACCAGACCAAACAACCAGCCAGGCCAAGCACCCACCCACACCTGGTACGAACAGACCAGCCATTCTGGGCAGTCACTCTGCCAGACCAGTCACAACAGGTCCACATTGTTCACCCCTCGACCCATTACCACCATGCCATGGTGATAGGCAGCGTCCTATATTCTAGAATAGTCCACTCTGTCTGCCATGCACTCAGGGTTCTCCCATTGTCTGACCAGACCTCTGCTCCTCCACAAAAGAGTCTTTGGTTGTGTGTACTTTATATGAATAGGTCAAACACTGTATACATTGTTAAAAACTCCTTTCAGTATAATACCACGTTACAGTATTTCGAAACTTCTGAAAAATAATCCATACATTCTCTAGATACAGTCTTTGGGTTTTCTTTTCAACGTGTAGGCTGTGAGAATATAGGGGAAGGGGAGTATCGTATTGAACTAATAAAGATTGCCTGGTTCAATCTCACGGTGTCAGGTTTAATTGACTCAATTCGTTAATCAATACTGTAAAAAAAACTAGATTGAAATTTCTCCTCTGGTTAATTTTCTCGCTGATAGATCACAGTTGGAGTGACCTAGAAGAAATGCAGCATGTGTTGTCTGAGACGTGGCATGTTATTGGACATGACTGCATGCTCCCGTATCGAACCAGGGCTCTGCCCATTACACTCCTGATTACTACACTTAACTGACTCATTGGAATGGACATCATCTGTTCTAAATGTGAGTGTGACACATCAGAGGTAGAAATGAGTGAATTAGAATAGAGAAGGGTTGAAGGTTAGAGAGCCCTAAGACACATTCACTGTGGGGCTATGGCGTGGGGGTTCACAAGCATATTGGTTTGTGTTTATGTGCGCATTTTGTTTATGTAACGCCCTCTGTTTACACTGTGATTTCATAGAAAGACAGATTATTTTGATCTCTCTTCCATCTAACCCTCTATGAGAGAGATACGTTCCTTATCTCTCTCATTCTCTCTCCCCTTCTCTGTCTCTGTCTATCCCACCATCCCTCCATCTCACTTTCTTCCTGTTATAGTGATAGGATAAATGACTGATATTTTCTAATTTCATGGGTCAGTTGGACTGATGTGTACCTAATATGATCACATGATCAGGTGGGTAGACAGATGTGGCCAAACAGTACTGGAAATATGCAGTTTGTTTGACTAGGAGAAAAAAACTAGATAATAGGTTTACTGAAGCAGAGGTTGCACACAGATAACATATTTATTCATGACAGTTTAGTCCCCAAGAAATTACTTAATCACAGGCCATTTGCACACATGCACACACACACATACTACACACACTCAGAAACACATTTTCGTCAAAGAAGTGTGAAATCGGAGATCCCTCGAGCTGTGATTAAAGATATAACTGAATATGCAGGATATTCAGACTCCATAATACGGTCATCAGTCATTTGTCATAATTATGCATTGTCTGGCATCACAAGGGGACCAGCATATGAAAGTATGGCTCTTCTTTGACTGGTTCTGCTAAGCCTGTTGTGCCTGGTTATGCTGTGCCTGGTTCTGCTATGCCTGCTGTGCCTGGATCTGCAATTCCTGGTTCTGCTTTGCCTGGTTCTGCTAAGCCTGGTTCTGCTGTTCCTGGGTCTGCTGTGCCTGGTTCTGCTATGCCTGGTTCTGCTGTGCCTGGGTCTGCTGTGACTGGTTCTGCTTTGCTGTGTTCTGTTATGCCTGGTTCTGCTGTGACTGGTTCTGCTGTGTGGCTCCATAGAGAGCCTAATAGATCCTAGCAGACAGACAGTGACTCCTTACAAACAGTGTATTTACAGGAGTAATAAGGACGATGGGTGGAGACCCATGCTTGGATGTTATTCTGACTGTGTGACTCACAAAGCACAGACTGGAAGTGAGGTGACAAGAAAAGGAGGGGTCATACATTCAGTTGATCCAAACACGATTACATGGAAACAGTGCAAGTAGGAGGCAGTGTGAGTGTTATGTGCACACATGTGTTTGTGTGTGTGTGAGAGAGATAGATAGATAATGGTAAGGGACAAATAAGCAAAAGCAGGGTAGGGGACCAGTAAGTAGACAGAGACGTCTAGACGGTAAGGACATAGAGAGGGGTAAGGGACAAGGCGACAGAGAGAGGTAGGGGACACAGGGACTGTTAAGGAGACAGAGAAGGGAGGATTGTGGAGCTGTGCAGTATGCACAGATGAGGGGTGTATATTTAGCCTTCTCACCGGTCCCCAGGCATATGCCATCGGCTGTAAATCACACACAAACACAAAAACATCGTAAAAACCAGAGACCTCATTGTTGCTGCGTGGTTTTAACTCAAGGCCATAGATTACATGCTCCAGCTGCAGCCTCCACAGTGACAGATCCCAGGTTTGCTGTTCACTGCTCAGTTCTGTTCCAGGACAGACTCACCTGGTATGACCCAGCAAGGTTGAGCTGAATACTGCCTTGAAGCCAACACACCTAGCACACACAACAAAGGCTTGCCAGATGTTACCATCCAACTGAAAATTGACCTTCCACACAGTTATCTTTGGCACCAAAAGGTAACAATACTTTAGCACAGGTGGGCGTATTTATACTTAGGAGTGAGACACTGGGGCATTGGGGTCAAGAGGTCACTGGCTCCATAAGGTCAAATTACCCTAAGTTAGCAGCACACAGATGGTGAGCATGTTCAATGGGCCAAGGCTTGGGACACTGACTGACTGAGTAACGCCAATGGGGTTATGGGCCAAATAACTGACAAAGAACAGACTGATGGACAGACTGACTATGGAGGACAGATGTAGAGATTCAAGTGTGGAGGCTAGGAAGGACGGAGAGATTCACGGGTGAAGGCAGGCAGAATGAAGGAAAGATAAGACAAAAAAAGCATATATGAAGAATTATGGGCAGGCCCAAACATAATTTGCGAGCGCAGAATTCCACAGAAAACCCGCAGAATTTCAAATAGAACGCATTGGTCTGAGGCAACATTTTAATAAACTTGTCTACTCATATTACGTCTCTATTCTTTCGAAATAGTTTTTCGAAATATTTAACCTGTAAACAGAGCCCATTGCCATCAGTGTCGGAAACTGATACAGTAACGTTCACGTTAGACTAGCCACTGTAGCCAATATTTAAACGTTAGCCAAAAATGCGATAAAAGAGTTTTAGCCTTGAAGAATTGAGACGGACACTGAATTCTTCAGATTTTCAGTCTGAATAACCTCAATGTGAAATGTGGTCTTATTTAGGATTATGGGTAAGGTAAATTACCAAATTTTGATTTGCAGATGGACAAACAGAGAGCCAGAGATGGAAAAAAGAGGTAAACAAAGAAGAGTAGGTGTGTCTTTGGTGGAAATTCAAGGGATTATTTTGGTTAAACATACAACTGAGTCTTTCATGTCAGACAACAGTGTTATCCTGCAATTAAGTTCCATTGTCCATGTCGGTGTGTGTGTGTGTTTCTATATCAGCTCAAAATGAAACACTTTGCTTCCTTTTTCTTGCCTTTAGGTTTGAAAATAAATATGTAAATGAGCTGTGTGATTGCATTCATCATCGACATGGCATTGAGGGTCCTCCCCCGCCCCAGGTTCCTAAATATTCATGAGATCAAGGGAAACATTCAGCTTTTGGGGGAGGGGTCTCTGCCTGATGCAGACTCAACAGTAAAGATGTAATTGAATTAGGTTTACTTTCTTGACAGCTGTAATGAAAAGCATCCTTTGGTCTTTGGGCTGAGATATTGTCTAGATCCCTGTAGAAAGAAAATCATAGGTTGCCTTCTTTGTGTATCGAACGAAAATGACATCAAGTCTTGGTCTGTGGAATCTCAAAATATTCCATTCTACCTTTACCCAAAGTGTGTATATATACATATTATATGGAGAAAGAGAGTGAGAGAGATGGCAGTAGCGTGATGGAGAGAGGCCACACAGTTAAATTGTGCATGCGAAGTGATTAGCCAATCACATAGTTGAATTGAATGTTGAGTGTTAATGACTGTCTGTCTGAGATGTTCCTGAGGGCCTTTTATCACACACACACATGTATTTTATCACTGCCTTAATGAAGTTAGCTGGATATTTAAGTGTGCAATCTAATCATGTTTTTGCTTATTAGCAAGTGGTCTCTATGTGTTATTGATTCAGCGATGGACTTAGCGACTTATCGGACTTCAAATTGCAATCACTGACCAGAGAGAAGAGGAGAGGCGATGGGTGTGTAAGAGAGGTGGAAAGGAGAACAGTGGACATAGTAGGTGAAGACAGTAGGTTTGTCGTGTCAGTGTCAGCGGGTCTAGATTAACCTTTGTTGTCCTACGTTGAGCAAGTATAGAGGTATATACCCACAATACTTACTTAGTAAGTACATGAAAATATGACTGAGGATGACGTGACACACAAACACTCATGCAAACATACACATGCACATGAACATCTGGCTGTTTGGGGCTGTTTGTCTCTAGAATAAGTATCAGAATTTGGTTTATTCGCCATGTATGTTACACAAACACAGAATTTACTGTGGCAGGGAGGTGCAAAACAATAAACATATACAGAACTTAAATTAAATACAAAACTTAAATTAACTAACACTAAACACTCTAAGATGTAACACTTTAGATCTGCATGACAAATGCTCATCTCATAAGTACAGTGTGTTTTGTCACGAATGTGACGCGTATCATATTCTGGATCCTCGTTCCCCTTGTCCTTACGCTCCCATCACCTTCTCTCCTCCCCCTCTCATCTTTACCTTGTCCTCACCTATCCCCTGTCTTTCTGCAGCTCTGAAATATTTAACAGAGAGGAACACCTTTGCCCTCCTCCTCAAATGTAGTGATTCTGACACACAGAGATCCTAGTACTGGTTTAACTAGGTATAGGTCATGACCCCTCCTAGTTAGTATGATATACAGTGGGCTTGCGGTAAGAGTGGAATGTGCATGTGTATGTGTGGGTACTCTTGTGGGTGCAGTTATGTATTGGTTCTACTCTGAGCTGCAGGGTTGGGGGGCTGGAGGCTGCAGGAGGGGGTTAGGGAGCTGGAGGGAGCCAGGGGGTTAGAGGGCTGGGTTAGCCTTATGGCTGTGCAATGAGAGTTCCATGGATACACACGCAGACATACACCTACACACTGATGTTGGTCTATTTCCACCGTGGGACATGTCAACCCACACAGTTGGTCATGTGAGATCTCATCTAAAATGCCATATTTTCAACATTCGATAGAGGTGCAGACCTCCAGGTTTGTTTTCTGTTGCTGAAGTCTTCAGGTCCAGAAAAGTGATATTGAGTATTCAATATGTCATCAATTAACTTTTGCTTAAACCTAAATTAACATTGTCGATTCGAACCAGGGCTGATTGCTGAAGGTGTTAAATCAAATTTCACACTCCAGATATGATGATTATGAATAAGGACCAGCTCATTAAATCATAATATATTTTTGAAAATCTCGCTCTCTCTCTCTCTTTCTCCCCCTTCGACTTGAAAGAGCTGTGCCTTGGCCTGTGACTGTGAGACCTCTATTGGGCTCTTGACTTGAGGTGACGTGTGATGGCACCAGGCACCACTACCACCCCCCTAGAAGAGGCAGCATCATTGACATGCTGTCCTCACCCTCCTCCCAGTCTCTTCTTCATGGGGATTGAGCTACACAGCAGACCTACCAAATGGAAATTGTATGTGAAGTGTATGTGTGTCTGTGTGTACCTAGATTAGAAGGGCAACATTTAGATCGAGGGTTAAAAGCATTAAGTGACATCTGGGCTCATTTGATAAGAGTAAACTATATGCTCAGATTAGCCCATTTCCCTAATGCTCCAGATTTACTACTGAGACCAATAATCATGGAGATCTTTCTTGAAGATACCTGGAGGAGGCGCGGGGAGGAGGATAGGAGAGGGATAGGGGAACAGTAAGTAGAAGTGTAGAGCAGCCAGAGTAGGGAGGAGTGGGTTGTACTAACGAATAGTATTAACGAATAGGAGATGGGGAGCGGAGTTGAGCAGAGTAGATTAGACGTGGTAGAGAGACATTGGTCCTTTGCATGGGCACCCGTGTGGAGAGAATATATTAGATTTTTGAGGACGGAGGTAGGCTACGATGATTAATTCCGATTAATTTGCATTTTAGAACCAAGGAGGGTGGGCTTTTATGGTTGAGGGGACCTGTGACAGGGTTTGGACAGACGCTGGCAGAAGGTTGGATGCCAGAAAGTACCTGATTTGTAGACTCTTCCATCTGTGTGTGTCTGGTAACATTTTTAGAGAAAAGGGCTGAGAGAAAGGAAGAGATGTATTGAAATAGCGGTGGGGGAACGAGAATAAAAACATGTTGTTGCCTCTTTGCTGTATTGCATAACACCGGCTGTCAAAGTCCAGAGGAGTTCAGCGTCACGGGTCAGGGGTTAAGGGTCAGGGCTGACACAATACAAGTACAGGTCTCCAGCAGGGCTTGAAAGGCCAAGCGCATATCCCATCAAACCTTGCCTCTCACATGCCTCTGCGACATGGCTGAGTTGCAGAACCTCTCCTGTCAGCTGTTCAACCTTAGCACTTTCTCAAGTCTGTTATGTAAATATAAACAAACACGTATCAGTTACATCCTACATACAACATTTGTCTAAATATAAAACCTAGACACACATATAGTGCTAAGATTAGATCATATACAAAACAAGGCCCCTGATCAAATTCCCTTCTCCTCCAAAGGGTTCCTCTGTGTGTGTGTGTGTGTGTGTTTGTGCGTATGTGTGCGCGTGTGTGTGTGTGTGCGCGTGTGTGTGTGTGTGTGTGTGCATGTGCGTGTGTGTGTGTGTGTGTGTGTGTGTGTGTGTGCGTGCGTGCGTGTGCAATGCATGTGTGTGTTTGTGTATGTATGTGAGCATGTGTTGTTTACAGCAACCAAGTGCCTCTTGAGACATTGAGGGACAGCCACACGATGCAATACTGTTGAGCCAGCACGTGTCACCGTGGCATAAGCACATTTTCTGACTCGCTCACACCACTGGTGACAAACAACAACCCCACGAGGGTCCCCCTGAGACCGCGAGCAGTCACAGTGTGAGTGTATGCATGTGTAGGTGTGTTGCTCATGATTCAAAAGTAGGAACGGTAAAAGGATGGCACACACATTTATCCTACTGGAGTGTCAGGCTTGTAAGAGAAAGATATCGAAAGCAGGGCCAAAGAGGGGGCATAGGTCTGTGATGTGTGTGTGTGTGTGTGTTTTTGAGTTCAGCTGACACAGGTGTTGTTCTACTACTCAAAAAGGCTAATGGCGGGTACATTATCGCCACAACACCAATAGAACTGTAAATAGTTGAAGTGCTGAAGTGATAATAGCCTTCTCAATAATTCAACAGCTGCTCTGAACAGAACAACCATACATGCGGAGGGCCGAATTCACTACAGCCAAGTCACAACCAAACAATGCTAAAAATACACAAAAACCTTTTCTGACAAGTTTGAAGATGATCTAGATGATATAGAATTGATGTGCGAAACTATACATTGCTCCTGATATCTATTCTTGCTATTTTGTTTGCAGAATTTGCTGCCAAGAATTTGCTGCCAAGAGCCTAAAATGGTGGTTGGATGGGAAACTTCAAAGCTCATCTTTAGGAATAACCACCTTCAAGAGAAGGCTCAAGACGCACTTGTTCCGGGAGTACAACGTTACTTAGGAACGGTTTGCTGAACCCAATGCTAGTTTCCTCAAGGATCACAATGACGCTTGCTTAGACTGTTGCTCTTGTTGGTTAGTGGTAGCTGATTTAAACTGTTGTATTCTATTTTAGTTAATCCTATTTTTATTGCTTTCCTACAGGTACACTTGCACTTAGAGATTCATGTTGTTTAATTGTAACTTGTTTCCCTACATGCCCTTATGGTTTCTTCCCTTTAGCACTTATCTTTTGGTTGTTCACAATGTGTGCTTCTTGTTTTGGCTACCCGCAATGCTTTGGGGCTATCTTGTTGTTATTATCAGTGACCTATGCACTTGTAAAGCTCTCTCTTGGAAGTCGCTTTGGATAAAAGCGTCTGCTGAATGAATAAATGTAAATGTAAATGTAACATATTTATAGCCCTACTTTATGGTAACGCCGGCCCTAGCTAGTGATATGTCTGGTTAGCAGGAAGTTACATCACTGAAACATCTGTCTCAGCTACATGGCTGGTTGGCAAAAAGCTTCATTATGGTTAGCGGTATCATGCTGTCTACTTTCCTGTTGTGTAAATGAGCTTCCTAGTAGGAAAGGGTTTACTAATGGTGCTTGACTGCAGAGCGCTGATGACTTCACTCAACATGCAAATGAAGCAGTAGGACCAGTTACATACTTTTACCATCCGCCTGTGATATTAACTGAGGTAATTTAGCATGAAACGCAGGATGAGGTTATTTACTACTGTAAGTGTGATTCAGTGATATAGGTATGCCTGCCATGTAAATGAGAATACAAGTTATTGGGTACTCTCTCAGACTCAGACCACTGCACAGTGTTCAATGAGGTAGCAACTTTATCTGTATTACCATGAAATTGACACATTATGATAGATTGGGTGAAGTCAATGCTGTCTGCTAATTATCTTCATGAGATAGCTTTTAAGGATCACAACTTGCTTTGTAAATTAGCTGCTATTGTTACACCATGTCTGCAGGTGTCTGTACTGTGGGATTAAAGTGATATGGGGTTTGGAGCTGTCTAGTTACGCACACTGTATTCTATAACGGTACCTGTTATTTTTCTTTTTTATAGGCCACTGCCGGCAACATTGTCATGTGGAATCCCAAATTAATCACCATGCACATCATATGCCAAGAGGATAAAGTACTTACTTGCTAAATGGTTGTACTGGCAATCAATTAAGCCTGCCCCAACCTCCTTTCACTTGCCTCAATTGTTTTATTTGACCAAAATTCTCTTTCCCAGCACGCATTTCTAAACTGGATCAGAGTTCAGCAGTATAACCAATAGCACATTTACATAAACACACACACACATTCCTGTCGTCCCCACAGCTAGCCTCGTCTGAGCCTTGTGAGAATGGGCAGTGGAATCCTGCTCATTTTTAATAGGCTGTTTATCAACTGCACTTGCTTAACTCCAAGCCAACCTGTCTGGATTAACACACACACACACAAACAAACACATATTGTTTATCCATTTCGCCATTAATGTCAGGAGGCCTCTTTTGTGAGGCTGCAGTGACAAAACGAGAGAAAAAATCTCATGACTTCCTGTTGGACATGGATACACGCAGTGATGCACATGAGCTGCTCTGATCTGAAAGACAGAGAGAAACTGGGAAGTCAGAGAGTGAGGGAGCGGGAGTCTGGGGGCCCATCTGATGGTAGTGACAGGCCAGCAGGAGCAGACAGCCCATAGTGGGTCTCTCCAACAACGTTCCAGCTGGAGATAAAAACACTGTGTACTAACTGAGTTGAACTGGTGGGTTCATGAAAGGTGGTTGCTGCACCCATGAGAGCCTCAGTTCAAACCCCGGGGTGGGCAGGTGAGGAAGGATACTAACGATCGAAGCGACGACACCTTGGACATACAGTATGTGCAGCAAACTTTCCATCTATTGATTTTCTTTCCATTCATTTTTTTCTCCAAATATGTTTTTTGGGTTTCTCTTTCTGACCATTACAGAGAGAGAGAGAGAGAGAGAGACAGAGAGAGAGACAGAGAGAGAGAGAGAGAGAGAGAGAGAGAGAGAGAGAGAGAGAGAGACAGAGAGAGAGAGAGACAGAGAGAGAGAGAGAGACAGAGAGAGAGAGAGAGACAGAGACAGAGAAAGTTGAGTCGACGCCTTGCGTTTATTACTCCTCATCTGGGTGTGGGTGTGTGTGGCTGTGGCGTCAGCAGAAAGGCGAGTCGAGACACGAGAAGCAGTCGCGCAACAGAACATTGACGACATGTTGGCTCGGAGGAGCAAACATACGGGCGGCACACGTACTCTCTGTGCCCGTATGTGCGCACACACAGGCACACATTCCTTCTGTCTACACACACCGAAACACACACACTCTGTCTACACATACAGACACACTATGTCTACAGGGCCACATATACAGTCAGATGGCTGCGCGGTGAGGGAGTCGGGCTAGTAATCAGAAGGTTGCTGCATCGATTCCCTTCCGTGCCAAACAACGTTGTGTCCTTTGGCAAGGCACTTCACCCTACTTGCCTCGGGGGGGAATGTCCCTGTACTTACTGTAAGTCGCTCTGGATAACAGAGTCTGCTCAATGACTAAATGTACATGTAAATATACGGCAGTCACACCTAATGCGAGGTGTAGCTCAGAGAGGACAGAGGAGCTTAGCATCTCCGTAGGTCTGTGCGCTAATCATGTGAGACCCAGAAATGTCTTCCCCAAAACAAAGAGTTTAATGGCGGAAAGAAAAGAGTGGGAAAGACCGGCAGGTGCATGAATGAGATGGAGAGATTGTACTCAACGGGGAAGAAACGGGAGAGACAGACTGAGAGATCCGAGTTGGAATGCATCCCACCGTACTCCCACACTGCCTCCTCCTGCCCACGCACTCTCTGTTGCCGTGACGTCCGCCCTGCCTCTCCACTCCTCCACTCGGCTGCGTGGGTGCACTGGTCTTCTTCATTCAGTCTTCCGCCTAAATGTTTTTCCCACCTCCTGCGAGCGTTCTCTCTCGGAGGGGACGAGTAGAAAGGAAAACAAGGAGGGGGAGGAGGGCACGGAGAGGAAGCGAGGGAGGTGTGGGAGGAATGTAGAGACCATGTTAGGCTCTCTCCTCACATGCCGGATGTTCCGACTTCACCAAGGGTGATCAGAACAACAACCTGAGCCGTGTTCTCCTTTTCTCGTATGTGTGAATGGAAGCCATCCGGCTAGAATGCTGATGTCAGCTGGCACTCCTCACTTGTTCAGGCATCAACTAGCCACTGAATTGTCACTGCTCAGAATACTAATTTGATTGGATGAGGTGTGAATGGGGTGATGATTGGCTCATTCAGTTGGAAGGGTCCGGGGGGGTTGTGTTTTAAACAATTGAAAACACAGAGAAATGGCAGATCAACCGTTGTGGTGAAAAATAACATTTGGCTTCATGGATACAGCTTCACGACGAGCAAATCAAAGACAAGAACACAGTGCAACAGCATTCTAAACCATCCGAACTGCAATGTGACCATGAAACAACATTGAGAGAAAAATACAAACTTGAAGGTTTTAGAGCAGTGGTTCTCAACCCTGTCCTCAGGGACCCCCTGTCCTGCATGTCCAACACACCCGATTCAAATCAAAGGGTCGTTATCTAGCTCTGTAAAAGCCTGGTAACAAACATGCATTTGAATCAGGTGTGTTGGAGCAGGGAAACATCTAAAACAAGCAGGTCAGGGGGTCCCTGAGGACAGGGTTGAGAACCACTGTTTTAGATCCCTGTTCCAACACACATGATTCAAATGAATGGCCGTTAGCAGGCTTCTGCATAACTAGATAACGAACCATTCATTTGAATCAGGTGTGTTGGAGCAGAACAGGGGGTACCTGAGGACCAGGGTTGAGAACCACTGTTTTAGAGCAATAGTAATGTGGTAATGGGCTGCAAAAGTGCTGCTTTTGGGAGCTTTAGGCCAAGCGACAAGGAGCCCAGGTGGAGCTTGAAGAGATGCATCTTGCGACCTCGTCCAAAGGACCGTAAGGACGTGGAGGTGGAGCCTGGCAGGAGGCGCACTCCGTGGTAGGAGTGCAAGGACCCTCACTTCTCTGTGCATGGGTCATGAGACAACCCAATGTCGGAGAGCTATTCTCCAGAGTTGGTGCGTACAGCTGGATGATGACCGAGGGGTGTACAGGGTCTGTTCTGCTGGTCGCAGACTAGGTGTGTTTTTGAGTTCTCCTGGTTTTCCCTGGCCCTGGTGTTCTGTGTCTCCCCGGGGGGGTTCCGGTCCCGTTCCGGTCCTGGTCTTGGCTCTCTCTCCTGGCTTCCGGCACCTCCCGTGTCTCGTTCAATCACCCAGCTGTTGTCCATTGTGTGATTACCCCTCCCTGAATATATGCTTGCTCCCTGTGTCAGTTTTTGTCGCGGGGTTGTGAGGCGGACATCCACGAGGAGATGTCAGGCAGACATGAGATGATTTCGTTGGCTTGGGGAGCGGAGAAAGAGAAAGTAAAGAATTGAGTATTAACAGCGTAGCAGTGGCAAGAGAACCCATGTGATTTTAATGACCCAAGCCAAGAGATCTTGTGTAGATGAAGAGTCCTTGCACAGATCCATGTGGGGGCTCCCATAGTAAAGGGGTGACGAGCTGAAGCAGACCTCAAGGTGAGCGGCAGTCAGGCGTTCATGTGGCTGCACTGAGGCCTGAGGAGTAACTGGGTCTGGATCTGTTTGAACTCACCCATTGGGAATAAGTTTAAGGCCCTGGATGTAATCTCTCAGGAGGTTTGCATTCACCCCACCCCTCTTTCCTTCCCTGTTTACCTACTATTTTTCTTCTCTGTACCTACATTCCTCTCTCCTTTATGTCCCCAACTTCAGCCCTGCCCAAGTCACACACACAAACTTAAATAATCCACCAACATCATCCTGCCTCAACATGTGACACTGACAAAACCACACATTTTTGGAATCATGTGTCCTCCACACTGCATGGGTTCTGAGTCTCTGATGCAATCTAACGGTAGCACAATAAGTACGAGAGGAAGTCCTGGGTTCCATCTTCTCTCGGGACACTTTGGTGCTCTGGTAGGCCATCTTGGTGAAATGGTTCTTTCTAGGACTTTTGTCAGATTACTTTTCCTAGTTCCGAACAGTTCTTTTAGAGGGTTCGCCCACAAGGACCACTAGATAACCCTGGGTTCTTGTTAGAAATGTTCAGTGTTTCCCAGCTCCCAGTGACACCTCAGACTGATGTGAAAATGTTGACAGAATCCCTGTCATGACCAAGGCATCATCACACAAATAGCTGTTTCTGGGAATGTGTTTGTGCATGCCTACACAATGTGTTTTAACTTGTGTTTGTATGTTGGGTGGGTTTGGTATGTTGCAAGGGGATACAGAGTGTCAAATATCTAATCCCTACTTAGCAGAGCTGAGTAGAGTGAGTTGAGGGAAAGGTTGGCGGGTCTTGACCCTATGGTGTGATCCTATCATGAGAATAGCAGTAGGGTCATCTTGGATTAAGGGATATGTTTTCCCACATTCTTTCACGCCAACATAAAAACACCAACGGATTTGTGTTCTAGAATCATACACTAATGGACTCATGTGAAAAGTACGTACCTACATAGGTACACCCTCACATTAGAAAGAGCAGGAAGCGTATTTTGTCAAATCGATCCAAAGAATAGAACCAGAAACTCTGAAACCTGTGTTTACAAGCACAAGGTTTGACAAGCTAATAACCAAGTGGTGTTAAGTCGAGCTGATCCACTGATGTAGCAAACAGCCAATAGGATTAGAATGTTAAAGGGTTAGGGTTTGGATCTGTGAACACCCTTAGTGGTCATGTGCTTCAGTTTTGACACTGAGACATCTTCAGCGTGTGTGGGAGTCAGGTGGAAGAGTGGTTAGGGAATCGGGCTCGTAATCAGAAGGTTGCTGGTTTGATTCCCCGGCAGTGGCAAATAATGTTGTGTCCTTGGGCAAAGCACTTCACCCTACTTGCCTCGGGGAATGTCCCTGTACATACTGTAAATCACTCTGGATATGAGCATCTGCTAAATGACTAAATGTAAATGTTGTGTAAATGTGTGGCTGTACAGTTTATTACAGTATAATACGTTTGAAAACTCAATGTCCTCACTCGGACAGTTGGACAACAAGAAGTGAACTTGTGAGTCTGGTTGAGACCATTTCTTCAAACTAAATTGATCTATTTTAGTCTCAAAATGTATAATGCTTTTAGAACTAGTGTTAGAATCAGGTTTGGGGTTACTGTTAGGGTCAAAAGTGTTTGTTAGTAAAGTATTTAGTATTAGCAATTAGGAGAAAAGTTCATTTTTGAACAGCTGAAAGTCAAGCCATATGGAGAAGACATGGAAGAAACTCAAAATACTGTTGTGTTGACCAGTACAAAAGTTCTAGTTAGCGTCCACATCCACATTTAATATTTGATAAGCAAGGTTTCTTTCAGTCATACTCTACTGAAAAGCAGAAACATCGGATTCAATTTGTGTCATTAGTGTTGTGTAAGTTGTCAGCCAAGAACAGAAATAAATGTCACCAGAAAGTCTCCACAGAAACAGAGCACAGGTGAACATCTCATACTTGCATAACTTATTTACCAACCGAATGGCAAAAACACACAATGTGTTAATCCTAAAATGGTCTCCATTCCACAGCATCTGAAAGGAGCCAATTGTTGCGAGACTGAGACTGGACTGAGCAGCGAGGACAGACAGGCCGGGGAGGTAGAATGGAGACAGAAGACAAAAAGACATGTTTGGGGCATAATCATTTACTTTATTATATGGCAACGACGGTATGAGCTTTCTGATTGGCTAATGGGCAGTCACCCCACCTGCGTATTGCCCTCCTCGGATCCGTATTGCCCTCTGACGTCAGCTTCAAATTGAGCGATATCCACGAGTCAGCTGCTGAGTTTTACTATCAGATGATCCTGAAAAGATTTTTCATCGAAAGTGAGGATGAAGACTAGACTCTTTGAATCACTTGTGTCGTTATTTTGTGGTGAAATTAAAGCCATTTTTAGCAGAATCATGTTGTCCGCTTTCTATCAAAAGTAATGAATTGCTAGGCAACACATGAAACACAGCGTGAAAAGACTTGAGAGCGAGCTAAAATTAGCCTTGAGGTACCATTTATTTTCGTTTACAAAATGAAAAAAACCTTGGCTTTGCCGTATTGACCGAGCGATAGCGAGGACATTTAAAGACATTTACATTTAAAATGTTTTCAAAACTTTAAATGTATCCTCTTTTTTTTTTTACAGAAAGATTGGTTAGTTTAGGTTAGCATATTTATTATTTGCTCAGGTTTGTATCTGGCTTTCTGTATAGAATGTGTTTGTGCGTGTGTGTGTGTGTGTGTGTGTGTGTGTGTGTGTGTGTGTGCGTGTGTGTGTGTATATGCATGTGTGTGTTTGTATCCTACAATGAGCGTAGAGTGCTTTTTAATGTTTCTTCTGTACTCCTCCCAGCAGTTTTGCCCCTTTTGCCAAACTTAGAGTATCGCATTGTGAAGCACAAATGGAATTGGACTCAGTCTCTAAAGTACTATAGACAGAACTGCACTGACTCACCAAACATTACCTTCAGGATATGGGGACCCTGATAAGTGTTATGGAGCAGAATAGTTCTGTATGGATAGGGCTGTGACAGTGCTTTCTACAGGAAGGAAGTGGACAAGTTCAAGACATGGGCAGGATTCAAACCAAATCCCTATCAAAATGTGGGTGAAAACTGTTTACTCATGCGAGATCGGTTGGATGGACATTGTATTAGATCCTTGTCCTTCATTTACTATGATGGAGAGTACTGCAGATCCACACGAAACAGATCCAAACTCTGTTTAAAACCAATGAATTCATCTACACAATGAGTTACAAACATTTAAAATCAAGATGTTCAATTTTATTATTATGTTTCATATTGTGTATGAAGAGCAAGCAAGAGTGACTGACCATCTGAGCGGTGAACGGGACTGCACCCGACTAGCCAACATCAAGTCTCTCGTCCAGCCTTGCACCCCCACACGCCACCTACAGTCTTCTGGTGGGCCCACCTCTCAAGAGCGCCCGCTTCCAATCCAAGCTCTTCTCCTTTCTGGCCCCCCAATGGTGGAATCACCTCCCCACCTCCACCTTCAAGAAAAGGCTAAAGACGCACTTGTTCCGGGAGTACAACGGTACTTAGGAATGATTTGCTGGACCTGATGTTAGTTTCCTCCAGGAAAACAGTGACTCTTATTGAGGGACTTGTTTCTCTTATTGGTTAGTTGTAACTGATTTAACTTCACTCATATTATTGTTGCTTGCTTTCCTACAGGTACATTCTTTCTCTTTTGAGTTTCATGATGTTCAATTGTAACTTGTTTAATGACATGCTCTTATTTTTCTTCCCATTGGAACTTGTTTGCTTTTCACAATGCATGTTCTGGCTACCCACAATGCTTTGGGGGGGCTATCTCGTTGTTCATGATCATTGACCTATGCACTTTTGTAAAGCTCTCTCTTGGAAGTCACTTTGGATAAAAGCATCTGCTAAATGAATACATGTAAGAATTATGTAACGTAATGAATTATTGTAGAATATAATACAAATTGGACTGAAGCACAGAAAATATGTTGTCATCAACACACTGACCTTGCCATTGTGAGGAATCAAACTGAGAATAAAGATCTACAAAATCGAACGATCGGGGAAAAAAAAGGCCTGCATCAGCCTTTTCAGAGGCCCCTGGAGACAGTATGACCAGAGCAGCTTCAACTTCACCTACTGGATGCCTAGCCAACCAGATAATCAAGGAGGTAAACAAGACTGTGTTCTGGCCCTGAGGAATAATCAAGAAAAATGTTGTAAACCCCACCCCTTCATCTGCTGCACTGATGAGTCTGAGGGTGGACTTCACCAATGCATAACGTTAAGTAAATTAACATTACATTACATCAATCTCAAAAATAGAAAAACGAAATATTAGAAATTTACAAATAAATATATATATGTATTTATTTACTGTATAAATACTGCATTATTGAAGTAGAGGAATTTAGCTATTAGTATGTGAGGTGAGGTGTGTTTTTTTTGGAGCAGGTGACCCCAGTTGACCAGAACCTGACCTGGTCTAAAACTCTGGCCCACAGCTGCACCAATCACAGACCTGGTGACCGTCTCCTCCCAGGAGCTACAGAACCTTCTTGCCCAGGTTACAATATGACACACTTTTGTCTAATATGAGTTATTCATCCCATTAGAGACATGCACTGTGGTACTACATTACACATTTGTATTTATTATTCCGTCTTATTGTATTTATTAGTATTAATCTCACCCCAAGATGTCAAATCAAATGTTATCATGAAATAGAAACACACACTGATTCCGAGCAGTGAGTTGATCAGGTTGCAGGATGTGCCTCCTCTCCCTTTGAGTGGCTGAGACTGAAGTACAGCTCCACTCTGAAGCTGTGGTTATGGGTGAGCAAGCAGTTCCTGCAACCAGAACTGGGCCCGACACAGCCCCACTGAGTGCAACAAAGAGTGACAGAGTCAGAGGGATACAAAAAGGAGAGAGAGACAGTGGATGGAGGAGAGAGAGAGCAACGATGGATTTCTCCATCTTTTATGATTTGACGTGTTTGTCATGTGTGGCTCGTATTTGTTTACAGAAGACAGCAGGGTGGTGCAGTGGTAGGGTTGTGACACTGCTTTGTGTTGTCCAAACACAACACGTCTGACGCTTGTACGGGGTGGACCATGCAGCCTATTACTGTATCTATGTTTGTCTAAGGTTGGAGGATGTGTGTAATGTAGGATGTATCCTGATTCTGGGGAATTTAAGTGGAATGTTTGGTAGAGGTGGTTATCATGTTCTCTCAATACTCTATTCTGTATTGTTGTTGTTTTTTTTACTTGTGATTTGAGTTGTACATGTGTTTGAATACCTGAACATGATTCATCCTAAGAAGTAAAAAAAGAAAGCTTTGAAGATTGATCTCACAAATACTGGCTGTTTTTTATGCTTGGTCAAGGCTCTCTGTCATGTACATATACACATCTATACTATACTATACTGTACTATACTATACTGTACATTAGGCAGACCACTAACCATAAACATAATTTTTATAAACTGAGTGGGAGTTGCTAGTTTGTAGTCTGTGGCTTCAATACATTCTATTGACAATCTGTCTTTACGAACAAAGCGTTACCACAATATTTACCCTAACGTGGGAAGCTGTCAGCTTTCATGCTGGAACACACATTTATCAAGGTTAGAGCAGAGCTTACCTCAAGGAGAGGAGAAAAGAGTCACTTTCCGGGATTCAAAAAGGGCCTTAGTGACCGACTGCCCCCTGGTTGACCTCTGTTCCAATTTACTCTGTCAGGTCAAGGTTCAAGGCTGTCTGTGTCTGACACATTGTTCAGGATAGGTAGGGTCAAAGGTCTTGTTTGTTTCACTGGTGACACTGGAGGAAGTGAAGGGATTGGATTATGGAGAGATGAAAGGGGAGGGTCAAGAAGATGGAGTGATGAAAGGAGAGCTTTTCTTGCTCTCATCGGGTTCATTGATCTGTTTGTGTTTCACTGAAGGGGTGAACAAGTTTATTGGAGGCGGGCCCAGGAGAGGTGCTGAGGCAGAGGCAGCTAGGCGGCGTCCTCTGGGGCCTGTGGAGGAATCACAGATCTGACATGACTGGATCACATTTCAGCTCTGCACATCAGCAAATATTTCATGAAAAAATACATGAACTTGACCCCCAAAAATGGTAGGATTATTTGGCCTCACTGCACCTGGGAGCTGGAGGACTGGGAGAAGCTGGCTTCCCATAAAAGGGAAGCCAGCCCCAAGCCATTGGGTCAGGCCCAAGCCATTTCCCCAAAACGGCTTGGGCCTGACCTCTAGTGGGGAACTGGGATAACTACAGGTGACAGCCCTTATCCAACATGTAATGTTTGTTCAATATCAAATTAACTCCACCTTTCAAAGTATAGCAAGGAGAAAACGTCTACAGAAATATATAATAGATCTCATTAACCAGCATTACAAGACACACACCACATTTTCTAAACAATTATTTTATTGTATGAATTACACAGTAGGGGACTGGGGGTCAAGCAGAGAGCTGGGCAGACATTGGTGTGTATGTCAAAGCTATAGGAACAGTAACCCATGGTCACTCTAGTTAAAATCATTCTATTTGTTCCTCTCCCTCCCTCCCAGGTCTCTTTCCTCGGTGAGGATGGCTAACACTGCTGGTTTGAATGAGCATTCATTTCCCTAAATGAATAAGGCGACGCCACTTGAAAAAGGGGTTGAGGTCCAAATGGTGATGATGTCCAACATATCCATCATTGAAGCCCTGATAGGGTTATGGCATGTGAGGGTGAAATGCTGTTTCCAGGGAACTTCATAACTCCACATCACAACACACGTGAGAGTGTCATGGCAACACGATATGTCTATAAGGCACTTAAGAATGCACCCCTCCTATCCTTGTTATGAACGTGGCAGACGTCGAGTGGATCTATGACACTACTGTAGGGCTAACAAGTCTCGGTCCATCTGACTGTGTCCAAGTAGCCTGTCTATCGGTCTCCTGGTGCTCATGGGCTACACTGTAGGATATAAGGTCCGCATGTCAATACAGGGGGGAAGATGGCGGTTAGCGTGATCAAGTATATCAGATAAGGGAACACATAGAGGTGAGGATGTGTGCATTTCTTTGGTATTTAGCATTCCATCAAGGCATGTGTTTGGCTGTTCTGATTTGCATATTGTTGGATTGTATTTGCATGTTGTAAAAAGATACAGATGGCTTTGGTCCAAGGTTTAGCTCCACCCATCTGGCACACTCAAGAGGCTAAAAGTAAATGACCACACAGTCTAATATTGTTGATGGACATTCAACATTCATCTCCACTCAGGGTTGATTGCATATTCTCATACATCTCATAAATAAAGAAGTGACATAATAACACACATTAATGTCAATACCTGAATAGAAGATTATAGTGACTGTATGTTAGCTAGAAAATATGAAAGCAGTATATTTACATCAGAGCAAAGCTATACCAGTGTGCTGCTTGCAACACTTAATTTAAAAGTGATTATCTCTCATAATGACTAGAAACCAGTGGTAACTCCCATCCTACATTAGTATGTGTTAAAATTTGAGGAAAAAAAGGTGTAGACAAAAACAAATACTCGATCTATAATCTCGAGTTGAAGTACTGTAGGAGGCATCTGCATAAACGTAACAACATAGACTGGGATAAGGCAAGTAAATGATGGTTCAATAGCACCTGACTGGCACAAGCAATCCTTTTAGAGAGGATGTCAGTTTACTGATGGGTGTGTACTCAGTGCATTTCGTAAACTGGACTCCATTTCTTACAAAAAAAATGCTGTGACAATGTTAGTAACTTGTTCTGTATAGAGCGAGGGACCAAGGGGTCTCGTGGCTTGCTCTCCACGTGCGTGTGTGTGTGTGTGTCCGTGTGTGTGTGTCTGCTTTTGTTTGTATTCTCGGAGGGTTGTTGTAATTCAGTCTTACAGAGCTGACTCCTCCCTCTGCGGCTGTGTCATCTCTGTCCCTCTCCACTCACACACACACAGGAAGTAGCACCATCCTTTGGTCAAAATGAAAAAGTCAAGCCAAGCCCACTGGCCTGCTTGGCCAGGGTCATGGAGCAGGGTTGGTTAGGAGCAGGGTTTATGTCCTCTTCATGCAGACTTGACAGCGACTGATGTGTGTTCGTAGGTTCCCTGCCTTAAGCGTGGCTGGGATTGGTTTCCTGAAAGAAAGAGAACCAAAAAACAGCCAGTTCACTCATCACCAGCTTGTTTTTGCCACTTCTCATCCCAAGCTGAAGTGCATCAGAACTCGCTTTTTCATTCATCCCCAGCTAAGTACAGTCCATCCAAACTAGCCTCTCCTGGACACTTCTTGTCCCCAGACAAGCTGCAGTGTCACACCTGTCCCATCCAAGTCGACAGAGCAGAATTCATTCCTGGTATCAAGCTCAAAGATCAGGGTGCGAATTACGGGGGGATTTGGGGTGGTCTGACCCCTCTAATTAAGACTTGGACCCCCCCCAAAAGAGGTCAAAACAGCAGGTCGGAGGGTCGATACATGCCCTGGAGAAGTTGACCCCCCGATTGTCATTGTAAAATTCTCACTCTGTCAAAGATACAGTGGGCCTACCGGTATATAAAAAAAATCGAAAAAAGTATGTCAAAAGTGATAACGGCAAGATTGGTAAATCAAGGAAGAGTAGAAGTGACATTAGGACAAGTAAAGATGTATAAAGGTGGATGGATGAAGGATGACAGAAAGAGAGCGACGCGTGTCTTACGTAAACATGTCCTCATCTTCGATTGTGGCAAGCCAGAAGGTGTAGGCGTTAGCGTAGTAGTTGCAGGTGCCCTTGCCGTGGCACTCGATGAAGGGAGCGCTGCGGAACTCCTCCAGACAGGAGCCGGGGGAAGCCAGGGCCTGGCCAAAACTCGCCGCACCAGAACCAGTGTTCTGCAGGCACGCACGCACACACAAACACATCAAAACACAGTCAGCACAATTTACATTTAGTCATTTAGCAGACGCTCTCATCCAGAGCGACTCACTGTAAGTACAGGGACATTCGCCCCGAGACAAGTAGGGAGAAGTGCCTTGCCCAAGGATACAACGTCATTTGGCACAGCCAGGAATCGAACTGGCAACCTTCTGATTACTAGCCCGATTCCCTAACCGCTCAGCATTCAACTCATATACAGTAGATGTCTCACACTAGTTTGGTGGACCTCATGAACCTAGACAACCTATGAGTGACGGCCAGTTACGGGGCTACGTGTCCTATCCGTGCTCACCATGACGTAAGAGTATCCAATCCACAGCGAGTCCCAGCCAGAGGGGCATGCTGGGATCATGATGGTCTGGCTGTGCACGGCGAGAACCATGGCAGGAGCCTCACACACCGAACACCTGTGGACACACACGCAAGCATGTCAACAAGTATAATCATAGCAGAAATCTCATATTCCTAGGTACACACACACACACACACACCTGCTGATGAAGGGTTTGATGCTGTGTCCAGTGATAGGGGCCATACTCATTGGCATGGGCTCAGGTGAGGTGAGCCAATAGGAGTAGTCGTTGCGGGAGGCAAAGTTACAAACGTTGTTGATGTCACAGAACAGGAAGGGCATGGGACTGAACTTCCTCAGACAACTCCCGGCCGTGCCTAAACACACACACACACAGTCACGTATAGTCCCATGTATCGAACGGATCCGAATCCGAATCCGAATCAGAAGGGATTTTATTTGCCATGAATGTGAATCCGCCACAAATCAGAATCAGAAGGGATTTTATTCTCCATGAATCCGTGTGTGTGTTTGTGTGCTTACCAAGATCCTGCCCATGTGTGCGCGTATTCCCCTGGACGGAGAGGAGGGAGTAGCCATCATAGATCAAGGACGTTCCTTCAGGGCATTCTGGAATATCCACCGATTGGCTGTGCCTGGTGACAAGGAAACCGTGGTCCATGGAGGAGGGCCCAGGTGGGCCTACCTGTCCAGGTACGCCATCAGGCCCAGGGGGTCCAGGGTGACCTCTGGGTCCTAGAGAGAGAAAGGTCGGGGTATTACTGCGGGCTAGTCTACAGCACACAGACATGGCTCCAAAGCTTCAGTCGCGTGTTGCTAACCCAATGGACCAGTCAGGCCAGGTTCTCCTTTGGCTCCAGGATGACCGTTGTAGCCAGGATGCCCCTCTTCTCCCTTAATACCCTGAATACCAGTCACGCCTGGACAGAAAAGAGGGCCAGGGTGAGTTCAAGGAGTTGATTTGTGGAGCTGTATCAAGTTGGCATGGAGACGATTGTTATGGAGTGACCTTGCTGTCCTTGTAGGCCCGGGAAGCCTGGGGGCCCCACAGGACCAACGGGCCCCTGTGTTCCCGGGAAGCCCAGGTCTCCTTTAATGAAGGTGTGGGGGCCAGGGGGGCCAGGGGGGCCGTCAACACCTGAAATACAAAGAACCAGCCACAATGTCTTGATTCGATTCAAAACCTTTGAAGGAAATATTTAAGCTGGGGGGTGAGACTGCGTCGTCGTCCGGTCGGACTGTGTTGCGTAAGAGTACTGTTTCACCTTTGACCCCAGGGAATCCTCGGTCTCCCAGCTCTCCTTTCAACCCAACAAATCCAATCTCTCCCTTTGTCCCTAAGGAATGAAGAGAGTTTTGAATTGAACACGCACACGCACGCACACATATGCACATATAAATAGACACACACACACTTCAGTTTACTGACCAGGGAACCCGGGCGCACCCTGCACACCAAGCTCTCCCTTCAGCCCATCAACACCTGGCAGGCCAGGTTGTCCCTGTTACAAGTACACAAATACACACAGTGAGCTCATTTCAAGATTGTATTCTTATCCATATGGAATACCCATTATGTATCTAGTTAGGCTCGTTATCAACACAATCAGTCAGTTCATTCAGGTTAGCCAAACTTGGTGAGGAAGTGACCTACAGAAAGTCCCGGGTTTCCCCGTTCTCCTTTGAATCCCGTCTCCCCCTGCACGCCAGCTGGGCCACTCTCTCCCTTGTCCCCCTTGGGGCCCTCTCTGCCTGGGATACCTGCTGGCCCGGGGGCCCCTAAGGATCCTGGAGAAGAGTGATTTGGGGGAGGGGAATTGATAAGAGGATGTAGGGCTAGGAACAACCGAGGGGAATTGGGTCATTTGAAATGTGTATGTGTGCAGGTTGTACCTGGCTCTCCAGGCTGTCCTGTCACTCCTCTGTCCCCCTTGGGCCCCTCCATGGACGATCCTGGCAGGCCTCTCTCTCCTGGCTGGCCCTGGGAGCCGTGGAAGCCTTGTATGCCCTTGTCCCCCTTTGTCCCTGGAATACCTGGGAGACCTGGAGTACCCGGGACCCCGTGACTACCCTTGTCACCTTGGGAAGGGGGTAGGGTAATGGAAGGAAAGGATGAGGGAGGGGAGAGAGGGGAAAGAGAGGGGGAGGAAGGGAGAGAGAGACATGCAAAGCTTTTAGAGACACAATGTCACAGATTTGACCGGCTATGATGAGAGGTATTTGTGCATGTTCGCTAGGTGATTTCACCTTTGGTGCCGGTCTGTCCATTCGTTCCAGGGAAGCCCCTGCCAGGTAACCCTATGAGTGAAAGAAGAAGATACAAAAGTTATTCAACACGATCAATAATTCAACATCAGCCACACAGGATGGGATTCCTCCTTGGGGGACTCCGCAAGAGGTTTGAGACTAGAATATTGGCCCGGTTCTGCCCACCAGCTACAGTACCAGTCAAACGTTTGGACACATTTTCCCATTTACCCATTCAATTGAACGGGGAAATGTGTCCAAACGTTTGACTGGTACTGTATATAGCACCTGGACTTGTCATGGTTCTGATACTAACCTGGGTCACCCCTCTCTCCTGAGGATCCGGGGATGCCGTCCACGCCCGAGTCACCCTTGTCCCCCACAGGCCCAGGAGGGCCCTGCAGGCCAGGGTCACCTGGGGGGTGGGGGGACGACGACAATCAGACACACTTCAAACACAGATACATCCTTACTGAGATGAATACGTGTATCCTAGACTGGACTGTATAGCAAGAGTTCTCCTTTTCGATGTTTTCGAATGCAGATTATTATGCTGTACATTGATTTGGATCAGACTGGAAAGGAAGTGTCATTGATCTGGTGACTGGTGAGTGACTCACCTGGTCGCCCCGGGCGCCCTGGCTCTCCAGATGACCCTGGCAGCCCGACAACTCCTTTCTCACCTGGCTGACCAGGCTGACCTGCATACACACACAGACAATGGGAGTTACATACAACAGCACCAATTGAAAAAATAGGGACTCAATACTGTACAGCAAGGGTAGGTCATGGCGGGTCGTTGCCACGTAAACAGTGAAAAGCTTGATGTTACTCACCTGGGTATCCAATGGAGCCTGTGTCCCCCTTTGTGCCTGCTGTCCCTGGCATGCCTGGCACCCCCATAGCACCCTTCAGACCCTTATCTCCTGGGTTACCCAAGGCACCAGGCAAGCCAGTGAAACCCTGGGTGAAGAGAGGAAGCGAGTGAGTTAAAAAAAAGAAAGACAGAAAGCAAGAAAGAAAGACAGAAAGACAGAAAGCAAGAAAGAAAGCAAGAAAGAATAGAGGTAGGTTCACCTCTTCCTTTCCTTTTATTATTTAAGATGTAATAATTATACACACACACACACACACACACACACAGAAACACACAGCAGAGGGGATCTCCACCAGGACCTAAGTCAGATACCTTCTCTCCAGGTGGTCCAGGTATGCCCACCCCTGGCTCCCCGGGCACACCCTGGTCTCCTTTGTCCCCGTCAGAGCCCCTGAAGCCTGGGTGCCCAGGTGTGCCCACAATCCCCTTGGCACCCTTTGGACCGGTCGAACCTTCAAACACATACAGAAAGTCCTGGGGTCAGTTTCTTAGGAAAGGATAGGGCCTATTCTAGACCCTATAGGGTTTATTGTGAATGCAGAGGCTGAGGAGCGTCGAGGCATGATCTGTGTCTTCTGTTTTGGATTGAGAGAAGCACCTGGTAGTCCCATGTCTCCAGAGGAGCCTTTCTGTCCAGGTTTGCCTTCACCGCCAGGCTTTCCAGGAAAACCCAAGTCTCCCTTCACACCTGGGATGCAATCGCAAAAAACACACACACACAGAGAGGAAGACGTAGAACTTGAATCGATAGACAGCAGGACATTTCCTTGATTCGATCATGAGAACCGCATCCTGTGACTCACCCGCTTGTCCAGGCTGACCAGGCTCGCCATCCTTCCCCGCCATTCCAGGTGAGCCAGGTTGCCCCGGGTGACCCTGCTCTCCCGTCACACCTGGGTCACCTGGGGGGAGAGGGAATTACACACACCGTGACTACTCCTGTGCTAGGATATGGAATACGGTGTTGCGTTCCTCTGTCTGCATCGTGTCGTTCCGTGTTGTCTCGTCGAAGGGGTGCGTTCGCTTGTGTTTTGCGAAAGTGCCGAGCTGCCGCGTTGTGCACAACGACGGTGTGTGTGATGGTGCCGTGCGACGCTGGCTACCTGTCGCTCCGATGTCTCCCTTCTCTCCCTTCATGTGTTCCATGTCCACCTCCGTCATGTTTCCCGCGGGCCCCTGCAGTCCTGGTTCCCCCCTCTCTCCCTTGGGGCCTGGCTCACCAAAGTCTCCCCTGGGCCCTGTTAGTCCAGGGTCGCCTGGCAGAAGACAAGCAGACAGGCTCAGCACCACAACAGCACCATGGATCACATCTTATTTGGTTGTCCATGTCAGCTCCCCTAACAGGTTCATCCTTAATAGATCTTTGGTTGGCGAGATCCCAGAAGATCCTCTGTAAACCCCTGGGAGAATCTTATTAGGTTCCTGTTGATGACTGTATCGATCCAATGTTCTGTAACTGTAACTGCACAATGGCCCGGAACTGTTTCCAGAAGATTCGACTAGGACAACCACAGGATTAGCTAAGAAACCATCCTGAAAGGACTGTATTACAGGTAGACAGATGACAACACCAAGGAAGGTGTCTCACCTCTGAGTCCAGGGGAACCCGGTGAGCCGAGAGACCCCTGGTAACCTGGCGTTCCTGGAGTCCCTATGACACCCATCTCTCCCTTGGGACCTGACACACACACACACATATACCACACACACACACACACACATAACACGTACACACACACACGTACACAGCCGTGTTTAAAAGACGCATGGCTGTGCCTTCGTTTCTGGCATCTTTGTGTTCTCTGATGGAGCTGCATGGCTCCAGTCTGACCTGGGTCTCCTGGTAGGCCATCTCTACCAGAGGGGCCCGGTCGTCCGGCCAGGCCCCTAGATCCCTGGGCGCCTGGGAAGCCTTGGTCTCCCTTGTCCCCCGGAAAACCAGGCATGTCTTGGCCAGGGGAGCCGGGGAATCCCTTGTCTCCCTTCACACCATCCCGACCTGCACACACACGCACACACGCGCAAATAACGTAAATAAAAGTCAGCTTATAAGAAGCAGTTCTGTAGATAGTGAATGTGATTTGCCTTGTGGGTACACTATGTGTGTGTAAGTGTGGGGGCGGAGGGCTTACCAAAAGGTCCTGTTTTTCCAGGGGGTCCCATGGGCCCGGGGGCTCCAGGGTCCCCAGCTCCAGGAGGTCCTGGCTGGCCTGACACACCGTGACGTCCGGGTGGTCCTGGGTCACCTGGGGACGATGACCACGTACCACGCTGTAACTACTAATCAGGTCGATAACCTATGACCATGAAAGCTCACTGAGGTCTTCATTGAGATGCCAGACGAGCTTATGACATTAGGTTGTCAGGAACATGTGGCACCTTTTAGAGTATACTGTAGTCGTATAGTACTTTACTTAAACATTTACATTTAGTCATTTAGCAGACGCTTATCCAGAGAGAATTACAGTAAGTACAGGGACATTTCCCCCGAGGCAAGCAGGGGGGGAAGTCCCTTGCCCAAAGACACAACGTCTTTTCGAACCAGCAACCTTCTGATTAACACCCCTCATTAAAGACACAAGGCAGTCGGTTCTTCAGCCTGATGAGTGATGTCACTGTACCTTTGATTCCCTGAGGTCCGGGCGGTCCTGAGGGTCCCTCCGTTCCTGGGATGCCAGGCAGCCCCACGCTGCCCTTGTCCCCGGGAAAGCCTGTCACCCCTGGGGGGCCCTCTGAGCCCTTGGGCCCTGGCAGACCCCTGCCAGGCTCTCCCTACAGGCGTGTGTGGGGGGTGGGGTGGGGGAGGGGGAGGTCATGTCCGTTAATACAGACTACAAAGGAAAGACTGCACCACTGTCTTCACAAAACTGGGACAGGGGATTAGACATGTCAACACAAGTTCTCCCAAACTCCACCTAATTTTCCGGGGCGACTGTTTTCCCTTCAGTGACTGACTTGCCAAAACATAAACCAGCACACACACACACACCTTTGGACCTGGCCCTCCAGGCCGTCCAGAGAGGCCGTCCTTCCCCTGTCTCCCTGCCTCTCCGGGGACTCCGGGGGCTCCAGGGGTTCCCGAGTATCCTAGGAACACACAGGCAGAGAAATCCCTCTCAACCAAGGCTAGGAGAAGCGTGAGAGGGAGAGGAGGAGGTGAAGGTCTTTGGTACCTTTGGGTCCAGGTAGTCCAGGAAATCCTATGCCAGGTTGACCGGGGTCCCCCTTCGGTCCTGGGAATCCCGGCATCCCGGGGTCACCCTGGGGCCCGCTGTTACCTGTTCCGAACAGCATGAGACAGAGCAGACAGAGAGGTATAGAGAAGGACCCTCAGCCACATCATTCAAGCCATCAATGATACATGTATAGATCCATGCCAGAGCCTTGTTGGTCAGGGCTGTGTGGAAGTGTAATGCCCAGGCCGAGGCCCACCTTGTAGTCCAGGTAGGCCTGGCTCTCCTCGGGCTCCAGGAGTTCCCTGTGGTCCAGGTGAGCTCACTCCTTTACCCGGCTCTCCCTTCACACCTGGCAGGGAGACAGGGAGGAAGCACACACACAAGTCACTCCTGTGTTCCTGTGTATGAGCATGTCTGTGAGTATGTGTGTGCCAAACATGTGTACTGTGTGTGTGTGTGTGTGTGTGCTATGTAGCACAGAGCCAAACCTTCCACACAGTCATAATCTGATGACCTCAGTAAGACACAGTACTGCTGTGTGTGTGCTGTGTGTCTACCGGATGTATGTGTGTGTGTCGTATATGCGTGCATGTGTATGTGTGTGCATGTTCATCCACCTGGTTGTCCAGGGGCTCCTGGTCTGCCTGGCTGACCCGTGAGGCCCTTGTCTCCAGGCTCGCCCGGTCGGCCGAACCCTGGCTGTCCCGGAGGGCCTCTCTCCCCTGTGCGCCCCATGGGACCCGAGTCTCCGTCCCGACCGCGGTCCCCCTTAATGCCCTCTCGGGCCTGTCGGGCAAGGGTTAGAGAGAGAAGAGGGAACGACGGCGCAATCACAATCTCACACTGCTCCGTAATGGCGGACGCCAATGTTCCGTTACAAACCTGTTCCAAGCACGCACACGGATAAACACACACACGGATTCACACACGGATTCACACACACACATACGTACGGGTTCTCCTTTTGGCCCCTGAATGCCTGGTCTGCCGTCGTGCCCCGGCAGGCCGTCCACTCCTGGTAATCCGGATGTGCCAGCTGTGCCGGGCAGCCCCTTGGCTCCCTTGAGCCCAGGAGCCACGAAGATGTCCCCGGGCTCACCGACGGACCCAGGGGCCCCCATCAAACCTGGAGTACCCACACTACCCTGGAGAGGAGAGATCAGTGAAGTATCTCCCTCCCTACAGCAGTCCATAAGGCACCATCCAGTCCGGGTGACAACAGCGGGTCGGGGGATCTACTCACGGGTGTGCCTGGAGGTCCAGATGGTCCAGCCTGACCCTTGTCTCCCTTGCTGCCTGCCGGGCCTGGGTAACCTGCCAGGGGCCGTGGAGGGGACGGTCGTTATAAGTGTACCTTCATATCATTCACAATGCACTGGGCTATAATCTAGCCTTGTTGGACATTGGTTTATAATCCATTTGATCAGTACCTTACAATCCACTGGTGTACATTCCCATTAAGATAGCAGTTTAAATGTCATGGTTGTTTCGAAAGCCACAGAGTGGTCTTACGACAGAGTATCAGCTGCATGTCGTGTTTTAGGATTTATTATACTTAGTGCGTGTGTGTCATCTCACCTTGTAGTCCTTTGGGCCCTGGGGGGCCCGCTAATCCTGGGGGGCCGAAGGATTCACACTGCACACACGTGTCCCCACGGTCACCTGAGAGTGTAGAGTGAGTGTTACTCAACATGGTAGAGCAACAGACAGACAGACAGACAGACAGACTGACAGACTGTAGAATCGTACCTTTCTGTCCCAACTCCCCTCTAAGACCTTGAGGTCCAGGAGGGCCAGCGCCTCCCTTCTGTATTCCTGGACATGTTTCATCTGTACCTGTGGGTACACACACACACACACACACACGCATAGGCACTGTTAGAGAATTGTGATACACTTCATACTATAAAACAGTGTGATGTTCCATCAGCGCATGTCTTGTGTCTTTGCTGTGCCTACCCATTGTTCCAGGGGGGCCGGGAGGTCCAGCCAATCCATCCTGTCCAGGGGGCCCCCGGAGAGACTCCCCATCCAGTCCTGGATTGCCCTTGAGGCCAACATCTCCTTTTTGGCCTCTCTCTCCAGGAGGGCCTTCTATGTGTCCTCCTAAAATATACCACAGAGATTCCTAATGAGGTTTTTTTTTAGCTTTTAATAGTGCTTCGAGTGTGGATCATAGACCATGGATCTTACCAGGGGGTCCGGGATCGCCTTGGAAACCTGTCAGACGTATGCGAAGATTGAGAGTCAGTCATGAAACGTGGTAACAGTGCGTAAAACAGTTGGTCGGATAGAGTGTGTGTTTGTGTGTGTGTACTGACTATACCTCTCTCTCCTTGTAATCCAGGAAAACCAGGGGGCCCTTGGGGGCCAGGTGAACCGGTACCCTAAAACATCACAGAGGTGAGTCACATCATGATAGGACCACAAATTATCCAGCCAGCGTCGCTGATTTAGAGTGGTAACAGCAGCATCTGCTGGCGATTCTGAGAACTGCTTCCTTATGTTCAGCATCACCTCTTGTGCGGCGTTGCTACTCCAGCTAATGTTCATGGGGTTTTAAAACAATGAAGCCACAACAATATGTTTAAAAATGTATCAAAATAATGCTCTATAAATAAATACAAATTCACACACGACAAAGGGTAAAGAATGCGATAAAACCATTCAGGGACCGGGACAGGTTTTGGGCGCTATGTTGAAAAAGCAGGCCCACGGTCGAAAAGGACTGAGAGAAGGCACACAGTAAACCTTTTGAATTTATGAAATCATGCAAACGACCGATAGAACCAACAGAACTTAAATTTGGATGGCTTTGGAAAGAGTCAATGTACTCACATATCCTGGTGGTCCCCTCTCTCCCTTTTGACCCTGCAATGAGAACGTCAGGTTAGCATAACCCTGGCTTCCGA